>NC_025993.2:62317652-62349656 GCF_000442705.2 Elaeis guineensis | reverse complement strand
TGGTTCCTTCACAAATACGGTCGCTGGTACTCTTCTTGCACTCCTCGAGTTCCTTTGCGAAGTTCGCCTTCCTCCGGCTGTAATCCATGATCGCCTTCACATGGAGACTCCGAAAGTGGGCGGCCTCAGCAGCGGCTTCAGAATGGCCTTCTCTCGATTTGCGGAGTTCGCCTTCCATCTTCTTCAACTTCTTCGTCAGGTGAAGGACCTCCTTTTTCAACCGCTGGATTGTCGATTTTAGCGGGACCCCCAGGGGCAAGGGGAGTGCTTCTGCAGGGCACTGCCATCGGAAGGCAAAAGCATCAGGGAACGACTCATTGCAAGGAGAAAAGCAGAAAGAAGGAGGATGGGGAAGGAGAAGCCACCCACAACAAGAAATTCGACTTTATTGATTGAATAATTGTGAAGACAAACAGAAAGGAAATATTGCGATAAAATAAGGGCACAAGATCAGAGGTCTCAGACCTCAGGGGCGGGAGGTGGAGAACCCGACGCGGGGGGTGCGACCGCAGTGGCGGCAGACGAGGGGCCGGCCTCGTCTTCGGACTTCTCAAGGAAGTCGAGGTCGAGCTCGGAGAATTTGCTGGCCACCTTCTCTTAACAGAGCTCGAACCCCTTGGAGAACGCCTCCTGGCCGAACTGGACATTCAGGTCCCTCATCTCCGTGGAGGCCTTGAATTCCTCCACCGCAAGGGCCCTGGCCTCCGAGACCAGGACCGGAGTTTGCTCGACCAAATGGGCGACCTCGGCCTCCGCCTTCCTCGCCGACTCCTCCAAGATCTGCCTCTCCTCCTCCCGGGCTTGCTTCTCTCTTTCCAGGGCCTCCTGGAGGGCGGCTACTTTAGCCGACTTCACTTGGAGGCGGGCAACCTCGGCTTGGCAGCGTTCCTCCGCCTGGAGGATGTCCCTCCTCATGCGGCTCACCGCCTCGATGTAAGCGAAGAGCTGGTGCCCAATCTGCAAGGACGGATAGAGAATTACGACAGAGGCCGAGTGACCATGTAAATAAAGATCCGTTTACCTCAAGGAAGGACCCCAAAGAGTCCCAAGCCCGCTGCTCAGGATCGGCGCGGTCGATCCTCCCCACGACGTCGGACAGGATGCAGCCGTCGATCAACCGCCTGATCAAGTCCTTATCGTTGAAGGGATTCTCCGATCCCTCCTCGGAGCAGACGGACTCATCTACAGCAGCTCGGTGGCTACTCGCCCTACGAGCCACCGATTTCCTCCTCCTCCCCACGGCGGGCGCCTCCATGGAGCGAACCCCCGGAGCGGGGGCCCCAGTCGGCGGGCTCCTCGAGGAGGCCCGGGGAGCCACTAGCTCGGCATCTGAGGGAATGTCGATGGTCGGGGCCACCTGGATGGGCACAGCCAAGCTCGTCTCCTCCACCCTGGCCCTCTTCGCCGATCTGGAGGCCGCCGCGCCCTTTCTCTTTTGAGCTCTCATGCCCCTGGCGAGCATCCGCGTCGCTTCGGCGTCCATTCCTAAAAAAAAAAAAAAAAAGAAAGAGAAAGAAAGAGAAGAAAGAAGAAAAAGGAGAAAAAGAAGCAACACCGATCAATCAAGAGTCAAAAAAAAAAAAAAGAAAGAGAAAGAAAGAGAAGAAAGAAGAAAAAGGGGAAAAAGAAGCAACACCGATCAATCAAGAGTCAAAAAAAAAAAAAAAAGAGAGAAAGAAAGAAAAAGAAGAGAGGGGGAAGGAAAAAGAGGTAAAGAGAAGAAGAGGAGAAAGGCAAGAAAAAAAAAGATAAGATGAATACTCGCTGGATCCTGGGGGCTCAGGCCGATGTTGAAAAGAAGCTATTCCCTCAGAAGATTAGGAAGGGAAGGAGCGGGATAAGTTAGAAGCTTCTGGGCGGCCTGGAGGTCGTCCTCCCCCAGGCTGGGAGCCCGACGGACAGAATCCCTCAGAGAGCCCCAAGGGGGCAGGCCCAATTCCAGGGTCGGGCAGTGGACGAAGAGGTATTTCTCCTTCCAATTGTGAATCGAAGAAGGGGCGCCTTTCAGCAACCCCTTCTTACCGAACTGGGGGGAGAAGTACCACCAGTCCTTCGCCGAAGGATGGCGTTTGAAGGTATAAAAATGCCTAAACAAGGAGAGAGACGGCTGAACCTCGACTACGTGGCAGAGGGAGAGAAACCCTATCAAAAACCTAAAGGAATTCGAGGCCACGGAAGCGAGGGAGATGTCCAAAAAGCGGAAGAGGGCAGCGATAAAGGAAGGAAGCGGAAGCCGGAGTCCGGCACGGAACGCTTCCTGATACAAACAAAAATGACCGGGAGGGGGAGTGCTGGCCCGGTCAGAGGGGCCAGGAAGCTCCAGGTCGTACTCCGGAGGAACCCCATACTGAACCCGTATCAGAAGGAGTTCCTCCGAAGTCGAGGAACATGGAATAACGCCCGGTGCGAAAACCGAGCGAAGCCCAGCCCCAAACGCGGGTTCGTCCACAGAGACAGGGACCTGGGGGTTTGAAGTAGAAGAACTCTCGGAACTGCTGGGAGCAGAAGAGCCAGAGGACATTTTGAGTAGTTTCGAAGGGGGGATCTAAAGGATCCTAAAAAGATGGACCGAAAGGGGAACGAGAGGTCGAAGACTAACTCGGAGGGATGCACAAAAGTAATGATGAGAAAAGAAGCCCCTAGGCGGTGAGAGGAAGGTTGGCACTAACCTATATTACTCTGAGGGACCTGAGGGACGAAAAACGGGAGGCGCCTACGGCTCGAGAAGACACTCACTGAAGCAGGGCTCTCGAAGAGAAGACAGACACTAGCGAGAACTCAGGAATGGAGTAGGATGCCTAAAGGTGGGAGGACGGGTTTAAATAGACCCTGAGATCCGACGCCATAATGATCGCGAATCCCCCAGGCCAGTCTGCATCCGACACGTGTCCCACTCCCCCTGACAGACGGCTAAAAATGGATGACGGTTGGCAGGATCATAATTGCGCCGTACCTAGGCCAGTGTACCTACGAGAATTTCGAAGCGTCCCCTCGTACCACTCTAATTCGAAAAGACTCCGGCACGCGCACATTTAATGCCAAAATATCTGGAGGCGGCAGTGCGCAGGATTCGAAGGGACGATTTTGGCTGTGCTCATCTCTCTCTCTCTGTACTTCCTTCATTTGAAATTCAAACTCGAAAGTAGGGGGACTAGTGTTGGATATAAAATGCCCACAGCCGAAGTCCTCAGTGGAATCGACTACACGACAACTTCGCCCGGGCTCCTACGGGAGCCGGGCTCCGTCACCAAGAACTCCAACAACTTCAGCCGCAAGCAGACTCCGCCCGGACTCCTACGGGAGCCGAGCTCCGCCGCCGACATCGACTACAGGACAGCTCCACCCGGACTCCTACAGGAGCCGGGCTCCGTCCTCAGCATCAACTGCTGGTAAGCCCCGTCCGGACTCCTACAGGAGTCGGACTTCGCCTTTAACCTTGACTGCAGGAAAACTTCGCCCGGACTCCTACGGGAGCCGAGCTTCGTCCTCGACTCCAAAGGCTGCAAAGCAGACTCCGCCCGGACTCCTACGGGAGCCGGGCTCCGCCGCCGACATCGACTACAGGATAGCTCCGCCCGGACTCCTACGGGAGCTGGGCTCCGTCCTCAGCATCAACCGCTGGTAGGCCTCGTCCGGACTTTTACGGGAGCCGGACCTCCCCTCTGACTTTAATTGCAGGGAGACTTCGCCCGGACTCTTATGGGAGCCGGGCTTCATCCTCGAAGCCAACAACTTCAGCCGCAAGCAGACTCCGCCCGGACTCTTGCGGGAGCCGCGCTCCGCCACCGACATCGACTACAGGACAGCTCCACCTGGACTCCTACGGGAGCCGGGCTCCGTCCTCAGCGTCAACTGCTGGTAAGCCCCGTCCAGACTCCTACAGGAGCCGGACTCACCTTTAACCTTGACTGCAGGAAAACTTCGCCCGGACTCCTATGGGAGCCGGGCGGACTCCTACGGGAGCCGGACTCCACCGATAACTTCAGCAGCGAGCAGACTCCGCCCGGACTCCCACGGGAGCCGGGCTCCGTTCTCAACGTTAACTGCTGGTAAGCCTTGATCGAACTCCGATGGGAGTCGGACTTCGCCTTTAACCTTGATTGCAGGAAGACTTCGCCCGAACTCCTGTGAGAGCCGGGCCCCGTCCTCGATTCCAACTGCTGCAGACAGTCTTCGTCCGGATCTCTACGGTAGCCGGACTCTGACCACTGCCGAACTTCAGCCGAAAGATCAGCACTCCCAGGCCACAATCGCGGCCACGATTCTGCTACATTTCCTGCGGTGGATTCCGCACAGCTCCACCACTCCCTGACAGGCCGCAGTAATGATCGCAGCACTGCTCCACTCCCTATGACGGATCCCGCGCGGCTCCATTACTACCTGACCAGCCATGATAAACGGCCACGATCCTGCTCCACCTCCTGCAATGGATACTACGCGATTCTCCCATCCACTAGCAAGTCACGACGACAAACGCCGCCCCACTTCATGCGGCAGACTCCACGTGGCATGCCCCAGCGATAGCCATGGGTCCGTTCCACTACGCTTCGCAGCAAACTCCGCCTGACCTCGGGCAGTCCACTGCCAGACGGTTACAAATGTCGCCATCAATCCGTTGCTTCCTCCGCCTATAAAAGGGGGATCCAGATACGTTATTCGATAAGCTCATTTTTTATCCCAAAACTCTGCTAAATTCTCCGTTCGAGCACTCCATTCTTGTTGAGACAGAGAACTGACTTGAGCGTCGGAGGGTCTTGCCGGAGCAACCCCACCTCTGGTTTAGACTTCCTTTGCAAGTCCCGGCGGCGACCGCGGCTTCCCCAACTCCAGCTTCTCCGGCGCAAGCAGATTTTTGGACCAACAGTTAGAATCAAAGACTTAATAGACTAAAAGAGTAAGTGATCCAATCTAACAAATAGTTGACTTAGATTAGATCAAGGGTACTCTAGATCAAAAATAATAGTTACAGTTGATTAAGTCTATATCTTTAATTAAACCAAATGGACCTTGATTCAGCTTAAAAATTGAGCCTGTGTCATTAGGCTGATTAGATCGTGAGGTGACTCGAGTTGATCCATATTGTTAAGATTAATCAGTACGACTGATTTAAGTGCTCTGGACCGACTTGTCTCTAACCTTCTCATGACTTGATAAAGTCAGTGGGAGGACCTACGACATGTCGGTTGGACCCACTAGTCACTAGTCTTTTTTTTGACTTGGTGAAGTCAGTGGAAGGATTTATGACTTATAGGTTGATTAATATTTTATAAAATAAATTTAATCAAATTTTTTTAATTATTAGGTCTATAAAATGAGCTAGTTATGGAGATAACTAGTCATAACCTCCCATTAAGGTGAATGGTAATGGATCCATCACTTCAGATTGACATTGCAAGTGCCATCCATCTGATGTTTCCTCTGAATGATAGAATTGTTGGGAAATGTGTCCCAAAAAGCCAATCATCAAGCTGTTGACGGTTGAGCAACCAAGTATTGTAATTGATTTGTTAATAAATAAAATATATTTGGTATTTTCATCATAAGCTTTCATCTTCTAATGAACTCCGTTGTTATGATGAAGTCCTTAGGACTATTCAGATTCGATAAAGAGAGGATTTATCGATTAGTCCTTAAAACTGTTCACGACCAAATGATAGGCTGTTAATAAGGACAACAGCTTCTATCGAGCATAGGTCGCTGTAGGCCATATGGGTTGGTTGTCCTCTTAACCAAGGAGTGTGGAGACACTGGTATGGCATACAGGTGAGATGTAAGGGTACATCATCATTGAACATGACCAACTCTAGAGTATTCTGCTATCGAGAATATCTCTGATGGGATATAGGTATAAGTGTCTCTTAGACCTGAGATCGCCTCAGTGACTTGCAAGCAACTCACTGTGCTTTGGTACTGGACTAATTGAATTTCTAATTCAGAGATGGAAGGCTTCTGGGCACAGTCAAGTACTTGCAAAGTCAGAGTGTGATCGAGATGGGATTGACCACTCCAAGAGTTGGAGAAGAATGAGTCGCTGTATTTCAATTTAGCAAAACCTTTGCCAGGGTAATCCATCAGATGGATTTGATATTTTGAAATACAATGTGGACAACCTGATCAGAGTTGATAGTTAAACTCTGGGGTGTCCTATGATCATTTTGGTCAAGGGGATGAATTATATGAAAACTATATCCGCATGGGTTCTAAGGATGTTGTTCTACACATTCGACCTATCCGGTCGTCGGGTACCATTGCTAGATGGTCACTTTGATTGGTATAAGAATTTGTTTCTATGCTACCGGCTTAGGTTCAGACCTATGAGGTCATACACATTAGAGTTCATGATCCGATCAGATGGTTGATCAATGATTAAGAATCGTTCTAGGGTTAAATGATCAATACGATTGACATTCAACCCAGTGCAAGTGATGCAGGAGGATCTATTAGCAATTTGATTGCTAATTGGCTTAATTTGATTAAGCCAATGGACTGAGATTAAGTCTAATTAAATATGATTTAATTAGATTTGGTTTGGGCTTGATTGGATCAAGTCCAATTAGTTTATTGGATAAGCCAAGTGCAAGGAAAAACTAGTCCTAGTTCAACTAGGACTTGGGTCAATCTAATTTCTAATTTGATTAGAAAATTAAATCAGATTTAAATCTAATTTAATCTGATTAAATTAGGTTCTTAATTAGGTTAAGACCTATTTTAATTGGGTTGATCTAATTTTGATTTGATTTGGTTTGGGAAACCAAATTAAAACAAGTCATAAGACAGAATCCTAGTAAGACTAGGATTCCACCGTGCGCCACATAATCCTTCTGCACGCCCTCTCTCTTATTCAACGCCAATCTCCACTTATTTTGTGTGACAAAAGCCCTCTCCCAGATCTCTCCCACGTTCACAAAAGGTCTCCTCTCTTCTTTCTTACATGGAAGGTGGTTTGGATCAAATCTAAAAGGAATAAGTTTGGATTTCGAATTCTATGAGATAGAGTTTTAGAAATCCAAAACTCTTTCAATTTTGCACCAAATTTATCCAAATTTTTTTTAGCATTTTTGTGGCTTTTAGGGTATACATTGTGCACCCTTTTTTGGTGATCCATGCATAAAAATATGAAGGAGGTGCTCAAGAGTTGGGCGTCCCTTAACTTGCCATGTTTGGATAAGCCTTGACTAGGTGTTTGACCTAGACAAAGACTCTATCATATCTCTCTATATAAGATGAGTTTCTTTATAAAATTTTAGAAACAATCAGAGATTAGAGAGACCTTTGTTCCATCCAAAAATCAAAGAGAAATACCTTTGGGTCGTGGAGATATAAAAGATACAAGTTTGGGTGTCTAGAGAGAAAAATGTGAAGAAGAAGAGGGTCTTCTTCTAGGGTTTTTGTTTTCATATCTTTCCTCCCTCCATCTTGAGTTTCCTGAGAGCATCTAAGATCTAAAACTCCTCCTTCTACTTTCCATCTTTGAAAGAGTCCAAATCAAGAAGAAGGAGGCACTTGATCAACCATCAAAGAAGGATCAGCGCAGTACTAGCATACTGTGCTGATTTCCTGAAGCAAGACTTCTGATCGAGATTCGTGGGCTCGTGTGGATGACTCCTAGAGGTCGGATGCATGTGCGGCTTGCAACATCATCCTCAAGCTCAAGTCAACAAGGTTAGAACATCTAACTTGCAAGGTAATAGATCTGATCTATTGTTTAATACATACATTAGATGTAGTATAGAAACATGTTGATATGATCAACATGTAGTTCATGCTATATTTATATATTTTAATTTTTGATTTAATGCTATGTAATAATTATGTAATAGGATCTTAGATCTAAGAATTTTCTAATTTTAAAAAATAAATTTTGATTTATTTTAGTCTTCTGCTGTATGATCTTGAAAAAGTTTCAAGATCTAACCCTGAAACCCTAGATCTGGTTCCTACAATTGGTATCAGAGCCTAGGTTCTTTATTACATTATTATTTATACATGCTTAGATTATTTTTTAGATTAGATCTAATTTATAATCTGATTATTAAATCTAAAATTAAAATTTTAGATCAATCACAAACTGCAAGGTTGTCCTGCTGTAAGGTTTACCCCTTACAGTGCAAAGGTTGTCCTGCTGTAAGGTTTACCCCTTACAGTGCAAAGGTTGTCCTAGTTTATGTAGATCTATCTTTAATCATAAATTTATTAGATATGATCTAGATTAAATTTATAATTTATTAGATTTAAAAGATGTTTAAATCTGAAATAAAATCTCTTTGTTAATAATTTTTGTGCAAAGAAATTGTTTAAAGTTGAAATTGTTTCAATTACATGAACCTGTTTAGATTAGATCTAAAGTAGTTTCATATTTATTTCACTTGTATCTTGATTATGAATCAAACATGCAATATGGTTGGTAGAATCATATTGTAAAATTATTTTACAAATATGAAAATTATTTTTTTGAAAAGCCAAACCCAACCCTCAGCCCAAAACTTAATTAAGAATTAAGAAGTTGTTTGAATAGGTTCTAGGATTGTGAATTAAAGAACCTAAGACACAAACCATAACACATTGGGTTAATGGGTTAGTGGAAATTAGGTCCATTAATTGGGTTAGACCTATGGTTAGATTGAAGATGGACTTAATTAGAAAATTGACTAAATCTAATCAATTGTTGTCTTAGATTAGGTCAAGGATTCTCTAGATCAATTACAATAGTTGTAGTTGGTCAAGTCCATGTCTTTAACGAGAACCAAATGGACTTGATTCTTGGCTAAGCGGTTTAGCACGAACTGTTAGGTTGATCTAATCGAAACTAATTAAACCAGTTGGTGTCTAAGGTAAACCAGACCGGTGGTTTTTAATTGGGAGCCCGCTTACCTGGCCATTTCTGATGGTGTCTAAGGCAAGCTTTGGCAGACCCTCCCACTGATCGAACTTACCTGGCCTCTTGGTGAAATTATGTTTTGATCGGATCACTTGACTATTCGAGCTGACCCATGTCAGCTAGGTAAATCAGTGTGACTGATTTAGGTGCTCCTAGACCAGTCCTGGTCTCCCTTAAGCTGACTTGGTGAAGCCAGTGGGAGGATCATGATAAGCTGGTTCATCTGACTTCATCCTCTATATTATTTAAATCCTCTAAAATTATTAGATCCTTAAAATGATAAAGTTATGGAGATAACTGAATCATAGCCTCCCATTAAGGTGTTTGATAATGAGTCCATTAACTCAATAATCATTGCAGACCCAAAGGCCTGGTGCTTGTTGACTAATGGAATTATCACTCATCATATGACGACTTGGAAGTATCTCTCTAATGGTGGTTAGGTGAGCCAACCAAAGTTGGGCTTAATCATTCGTTGGTTAGATACACCATGTATGATCATGTTAATGGTTGGACCTAACTGGATCCTTACAGTGGAGGCCAAAGCCTACTGATTAGGTTTCTGGGGCAAAATTAAAATTACTAAAAATTATTTAGAGAAATAATTGGTTGTGAACCTACCCCTAGATGTACATGGGTTGGCCAACCAAAGTTGGGCTTGTGTGCAGTCTAAGTGGATTCTAATACTCGCTAAGGAATTAGGGTAATTCTTCGAATTAGAGGTAGAGGCTACCAATTCGAATAAAATAGTGGGAGAAACCTTTTGATTAAAGTTCAAATCTTTAGGTTTAATGAATCAATTACTAATTAGGTTATGGTTCTCCTTTGTGCAAATATGGCCACTTCCCTATCGCTCCGATCATTGTTAGACAATGATAAGTTGGTGGGACCCAACTTCGGTAGTTGGTATCGAAAGTTGAAGATAGTCCTGGAGCATGAACGGATCCTATATGTGATAATGGATCCTGCACCTGAGGAGTCAGTTGTCAATGCATGTGGAACAGTCAGAGACACTTACCAGAAGTGGCTCAGTGATCGGACCACGGTGCGCTGTATCATGCTGGCTGCCATGAGCGACGAGTTCAGTCACAGATTCGAGATGGCTTAGCCAAAGGACATGCTTCAAGTATTGAAGGATGCCTTTGGCACACCCGATGACGTGGAGAGGCACAAGACTAGTTGTGCCATCTTCAATGCCAAAATGCGGGATGGTGCCTCTATCACTGATCATGTATTGTATATAATCGAGCTAATGGAATGATTGAGCAAGCTTGACTTTTTCTTGCATGAACAGCTTGGGAAAGATGCAATACTGAACTCGCTGCCCAAGTCTTATCTCCCATTCCTCACTCATTATAGAATGACAAAGCCTGAAGAGAACTACCATGGGTTACTGGGGTTGCTTCAGAACTTTGAGAAGGATCACCAACTTCACAAGGAGTCGGTGAACTTAGTGGGAGGATCGTCTTCTGGTTCTCGATCCTTTGAGAAAGGGAAGAAGAACAAGAAGAAGAAAGTGAAGAAGGTGCAAGTTCAGGCTGGGATATCAGTGCAGAGCCAGACCAAAAAGATCAAGCCTGATAAGAGTCTATTCTACTAGCAAGCACCCTAGATTAGATAGTGTGTCAGATATCTACTTTTGGCACTGTAGGCTAGGTCATATAAACAAGAACAGAATAAACAGGTTGACTCAAGAGGGAATCTTCGAAGTCAGTGATTGTGAATCACTTCTAACCTGTGAGTCCTGTCTTCTTGGTAAAATGACCAAGTCACCTTTTACTGAAAAAGGTGAGAGAGCTACTGAGCTCCTGGGCCTAGTACATACTGATGTATGCGGGCCCATGAGCACCAGTGCTAGAGGTGGATATTTCTACTTCATAACTTTCACGGATGACCTATCCCGATATGGATTTGTCTATCTAATGAAACATAAGTCGGATTCATTTGAAATGTTCAAACGATTCCGAAGTGAAGTAGAAAAATAAATTGGGAAGAGTATTAAAACTCTTCGATCTGATCGAGGAGGAGAATACCTTTCTAGTAAGTTTTTCATATATCTAGGAGAATGAGATTCTCTCCCAATGGACTCCTCCAGGAACACCACAGCATAATGGTGTGTTTGAAAGGAGGAATCGGACTCTGTTAGACATGGTCCGATCCATGATGGGTTTTGCTAGCTTGCCGATATCCTTCTAGAGATATGCACTCGAATCGGCCTGTTATCTGTTAAATAGAGTTCCAAGTAAGTCTGTAATTAAGACTCCATATGAGATATGGACGGGACGTAAGCCAGCACTTTCACACCTTAGGGTCTGGGGGTGCCCGGCCTATGTCAAACGATTAGTCACAAACAAACTTGGACCTAGGTCTAACAAATGCTCATTCATAGGGTACCCCAAAGAGACAAAAGGATATTTTTCTACCATGCTGATGAACAAAAGGTGTTCGTCAGCCTTAAGGCAATCTTTTTAGAAAAGGAGTTCCTTGGTGAAGGAACCGTTGCCTCTAAGATTGAACTTGATGAAGTTCAACAGGTAGAAGGACCGACACCAATAGCTGAACCTGAGTCTGATATGATTAGATCATATCTGGAGCCCAATGTACCTACACCATTAAGGTGATCTGGTAGAGTACCGCATCAACCGGATAGATACTACGGTTTCTTGGTCCGGGACGGTGATCCCATCGAACTTGATGAGAATAATGAGGATCCGATCACCTATATGGATTCAATGCAGAGACCTGATTCCGAGAAATGGCTTGAAGCCATGAAATCTGAAATGGAGTCCATGAAGGTCAACGATGTATGGACATTGGTTGACCCACCTGAAGGGGTTAAACCCATTGGGTGTAAATGAGTCTTCAAAAGGAAGAGAGGCGCAAACAGAAAGGTGGAGACCTATAAAGCCCATCTGGTAGCCAAGGGGTATCGTCAATGTTATGGTATTGACTATGACGAGACGTTTTCCCTGTGGCAATGCTCAAATCTATTCGGATAATGCTTGCAATAGTTGCCTATCTAGATTATGAGATCTGGCAGATTGATGTAAAGACAGCTTTCCTGAATGGAGAGCTGACCGAAGAGGTGTATATGATACAACCTGAGGGGTTTACATCCACAGATGAGTCCAAAGTGTGCAAGCTTCAGAGATCCATTTATGGATTGAAGCAAGCTTCTCGGAGTTGGAACATGCATTTTGATAAGGTGATCAAAACGTATGGCTTCATTAAGAATGGAGAAGAGCCCTGCATCTATAAATGGGCAAATGGTCCAGTTGTGGTATTCCTTATCTTGTACATGAATGACATTCTCTTAATCGGGAGTGACATCCCCGCACTACAGGGAATAAAAGTTTGGTTGTCATCACAGTTCTCCATGAAGGACTTGGGTGAAGCATCCTACATCCTAGGGATGAAGATCTATAGGGATAGATCTAAAAGGATGCTTGGGTTATCCCAGTCCATGTACATAGACACTGTGCTGAAAAGGTTCAGCATGGAGAATTCCAAGAAGGGCTATCTACCGATAGGCCAAGAAATTTCTCTCTCTAAGAAGGATTGTCCGACAACTCCTGAAGAGAGAGAGCGTATGAGTAGAGTCCCATATGCTTCAGCCGTGGGAACTATCATGTATGCCATGACATGTACAAGACCAGATGTGGCATACTCACTAGGAGTAGTGAGTAGATACCAATCTGATTCTAGAGAAAACCACTGGAAAGTGGTTAAAGCCATCCTTAAGTATTTGAGAAATACTAAGGACCAATGGTTGGTTTATGGCGAGTCAGATCTGAAACTTGTGGGGTTCACAGACTCCAGCTTCTAATCTGACCATGATGACAGCAGGAGTGTGTTGGGTTATATCTTTACTCTGAATGGTGGAGCCATCTGCTGGAAGAGTTTCAAGCAGCATATGTGGCAGACTCTGTTTGTGAAGTGGAGTACATCGCAGCATCAGATGCCGCGAAGGAAGCTGTGTGGCTGAGGAAATTCATCAACGAGCTCGGAGTAGCACCCTCCCTCGATGGTCCGGTCCTGCTCTACTGCGACAGCACTGGTGCCATAGCTCAGGCGAAGGAACCCACCTGGTCTGGGAGATCGTGGATCGAGGTAACATCGACCTACAGAAGATCGACGGAAAGGAGAACCTAGCTGACCCCTTCACTAAAGCCCTAACAATAAAGGAGTTCGACAACCACAAGTCGAAGATGGGTATTAGATACTGTGCCGAGTAGCTTTAGGACAAGTGGGAGTTGTTGGAAAATGTGTCCCAAAAAGCCAATCGTCAAGCTGTTGACGGTTGAGCAACCAAGTATTGTAATTGATTTGTTAATAAATAAAATATATTTGGCATTTTCATCATAAGCTTTCATCTTCTAATGAACTCCGTTGTTATGATGAAGTCTTTAGGACTATTTAGATTCGATAAAGAGAGGATTTATCGATTAGTCCTTAAAACTGTTCACGACCAAATGATAGGCTGTTAATAAGGACAACAGCTTCTATCGAGCATAGGTCACTGTAGGCCATATGGGTTGGTTGTCCTCTTAACCAAGGAGTGTGGAGACACTGGTATGGCATACAGGTGAGATGTAAGGGTACATCATCATTGAACATGACCAACTCCAGAGTATTCTGCTGTCGAGAATGTCTCTGATGGGATATAGGTATAAGTGTCCCTTAGACCTGAGATCGCCTCAGTGACTTGCAAGCAACTCACTGTGCTTTGGTACTGGACTAACTGAATTTCTAATTCAGAGACGGAAAGCTTCTGGGTACAGTCAAGTACTTGCGAAGTCAGAGTGTGATCGAGATGGAATTGACCACTCCAAGAGTTGGAGAAGAATGAGTCGCTGTATTTCAATTTAGCAAAACCTTGATCAGGGTAATCCATCAGATGGATTTGATATTTTGAAATACAATGTGGACAACCTGATCAGAGTTGACAGTTAAACTCTGGGGTGTCCTATGATCATTTTGGTCAAGGGGATGAATTATATGAAAACTATATCCGCATGGGTTCTAAGGATGTTGTTCTACACATTCGACCTATCCGGTCGTCGGGTACCATTGCTAGATGATCACTTCGATTAGTATAGGAATTTGTTCCTATGTTACTGGCTTAAGTTCGAACCTATGAGGTCACACACATTAGAGTTCATGATCCGATCAGATGGTTGATCAACGATTAAGAATCGTTCTAGGGTTAAATGATCAATACGATTGACATTCAACCCAGTGCAAGTGTTGCAGGAGGATCTATTAGCAATTCGATTGCTGATTGGCTTAATTTGATTAAGCCAATGGGCTGAGATTAAGTCTAATTAAATATAATTTAATTAGATTTGGTTTGGGCTTGATTGGATCAAGTCCAATTGGTTTATTGGATAAGCCAAGTGCAAGGAAAAACTAGTCCTAGTTCAACTAGGACTCGGGTCAATCTAATTTCTAATTTGATTAGAAAATTAAATCAGATTTAAATCTAATTTAATCTGATTAAATTAGGTTCTTAATTGGATTAAGACCTATTTTAATTGGGTTGATCTAATTTTAATTTGATTTGATTTGGAAAACCAAATTAAAACAAGTCATAAGACAGAATCCTAGTAAGACTAGGATTCCACCTTGCGCCACATAATCCTTCTCCACACCCTCTCTCTTATTCAATGCCAATCTCTACTTATTTTGTGCGACAAAAGTCCTCTCCCAGATCTCTCCCACGTTCACAAAAGGTCTCCTCTCTTCTTTCTTACATGGAAGGTGGTTTGGATCAAATCTAAAAGGAATAAGTTTGGATTTCGAATTCTATGAGATAGAGTTTTAGAAATCCAAAACTCTTTCAATTTTGCACCGAATTTATCTAATTTTTTTTTGAAATTTTCATGGCTTTTAGGGTATACATTGTGCACCCTTTTTTGTTAATCCATATACAAAAATATGAAGGAGGTGCTCAAGAGTTGGCGTCCCTTAACTTGCCATGTTTGGATAAGCCTTGACTAGGTGTTTGACCTAGACAAGGACTCTATCATATCTCACTATATAAGATGAGTTTCTTCATGAAAGTTTAGGGGAAGTCATAGATTTGAGAGACCTTTATGCCATCCAAAAATTGGAGAGAAATACCTTTAGGTCATGGAGATATAAAAGATGCAAGTTTGGATGTCTAGAGAGAAAAACGTGAAGAAGAAGAGGGTCTTCTTTTAGGGTTTTTATTTTCATATCTTTCCTCCCTCCATCTTGAGTTTTCTGAGAGCATCTCAGATCTGAAACTCCTCCTTCTACTTTCCATCTTTGGAAGAGTCCAAATCAAGAAGAAGGAGGCACCTGATCAACCATCAAAGAAGGATCAGCGCAGTACTAGCATACTGTGCTGATTTCCTGAAGCAGGACTTCTGATCGAGATTCGTGGGCTCGTGTGGATAACTCCTAGAGGCCGGATGCGTGTGCGGCTTGCAACATCATCCTCAAGCCCAGATCAACAAGGTTAGAATGTCTAACTTGCAAGGTAATAGATCTGATCTATTGTTTAATACATACATTAGATGTAGTATAGAAACATGTTGATATGATCAACATGTAGTTTATGCTATATTTATATATTTTAATTTCTGATTTAATGCTATATAATAATCATGTAATAGGATCTTAGATCTAGGGATTTTTTGATTTTAAAAAATAAATTTTGATTTATTTTAGTCTTCCGCTGTATGATCTTGAAAAAGTTTTAAGATCTAACCTTGAAACCCTAGATCTGGTTCCTACAAGAATTATCATTCATCATATGATGACTCTGTTGAACTATCTAATAATGGTCAGGTTGATCGAGCCATCCTCAGTCCTGATCATTCTTTGGCTAGTATCACTGAGTAGGTTCATGTTAATGATTGGACCTAATCGGAACTTTCGATGGAGGCCCATCGCCTACTGAAATAAAACCTGAGATAAAATTAAATACAAGAAGTTGTTTGGAGAAATAATTGGTTGAGATCTTACCCATGGATGCATATGGGTTGATCGAGCCATCCTCGGGCTTATATGCAGTCTGTGTGAATTTTTGTATCCGCTAAGGAATTAAAGTAATTTCTCAAATTGGAGGTAAAGGCTACCAATTCGTATAAAATAGTAGGAGAACCTTTAGACTAAAGTCCAAGTCTTTAGGCTTAAAATAGTTCATATACTGATCAGTCAATTATTCTCTTTTCAAAAATGGCTAGAATATTATCGCTCTGTTCATTGTAAGATAATGATAACGTTATCAGACCTGACTTTGATAGCCAGTATCGAAAGTTGAATATAGTTTTTGAGAGAATTAATCAAGAAGTCTCAGGCTAATCCAAACAGGCTTAAAAGAGAAATCAGCAAATCGTTGCTAGTCAAGATGTTATGTGATAACTCCTTGAAGTTTTTTTATTGATAATACTACTATCTGGGTATGGGAAACTGATAGTGCAAGTCATATTTGCAAATAGTTGCAAAAGACTTCAAGATAGTAGAAGATTTGAAAACAGCAAGAGACTCTTAAATGTAAGACATGGAAGTCTGTTTCAGTCTTAACATCAGAAATCATTGAGCTTGTTTCAATCCTGAAGATGTTATTTTAGGTGATTGTCACTATTGTCCAATCTTATTGATGGTGTCAATAAGTATGATTGTTGGAATATCATTATGAATGATACTACAATAATGAATAGATAATTAAAAATGACATAAACTCAGTACCATAACCTGTTAGTGTAGTGTACACATCTGACTAGCACCTTAGATTAGATAATATCACTAAAGCCTGCTTTTGGCATAGTTGACTTAGTCACTTTTTATTGGAAAGGGTAAATGAGCCAGCGATGTTCTGAGTTTAGTACATATTGATGCATTTACACTCATGAATGTTAGTGCCAAAAGAGGGCTTTACTATTTCATTAAATCTTTGATGACCTATCTTGACATGGGTGTGTCTTGCTTATGAAGCACAAATCCAAGTCGATTGAAATATTCAAATGATTTCGTAATGAGGTAGCAAAACAAACTGCAAAGAATATTAGAATTCATCGGTCAGACTGATGAAGTGAATATCTTTACAGTAAGTTTTGATATATCTAGGAAAAAATTAGATTCTCTCTCAATGGACCTCTCCTGGGACACCACTATTTGAAAGAAGGAATTGAACTTTGTTAGACATGGTTCGATCCACTGTAGGTTTACTAGTCAGCCGGAGATTATGCTTTAGAGACTACTTGATATGTGCTCAAGAACGTTTCGAGAAAATCGATCACCAAAACTCCATATGAGATATGGACTTGGATAATTTGATACTCACTTACCTTAGGTTTGGGGTGTCAAACTTATGTGAAATATTCACTAACTGACTAGCTTTGATCTTGATCGGATAAATATTATTTTAAGGATATTTCTTTTACCTTTCTGATGGATATGAGATGTTCATGAATCTTAAGGCATTCTTTTTGAAAAAGAAGTTTTTTGGTGAAGGAACTGATACCGTTAAGAGGAAGCTTGATGAAGCTTAAAAGGTAAAGGAACTAACTTTGACACAAACCAACAGAACTGAAGTTGATTAGATCAAATTCAGAGCCTAATGTAAAGGCATCCTTGAGTAGATATGGTAGAGTACCATATTAGCTGAACAGATACTTCAATTTTTAAGTTTGGGATGGGGATTTGATCTTCCATACGGATGCTATACAGGGATCTAACTTTGAGAAGAAGTTTAGAGTCATTAAATCTGAAATGAGGTCCATGAAGATCAATGATATATAGATATTCATTGATTCACCTAAAGGGATAAGACCCATAGGGTGTGAGTGGATTTTAGATGGATAAGAAATACAGACGGAAAGGTGGAGACCTATTAATTTTGTTCGATTGTCAAAGAATTTCATCAAAATTATAGTGCTGACTATGACGAGATATTTTTATTTTGACAATCCTCAAATCCATTCAGATTGGATCAAGCTTCTTCGAGTTAGAATATATGTTTTGAACATATGGCTTCATTGAGAACTAAGAAGAATCCTATATGTATAAATGGGTTGATAGTTTTATAAAAGTATTCTTTGTATTATTTGGATGAAATTCTTTTAATCGGAAATGACATCCCTATATTACAGAGAATAAAAGCTTGGTTGTCATCTCTGTTCTTCATAAAGATTTGGAAGCTTATGAGAACCATCCTTAAATATTTATAAAATACTAAGGATCAATGGCTCGTTTATGGAGAACTTGACTTAAAATCTGTGGAATATTAATTCCAGTTTCTAGTCGGATGGGAATGACAAAATTATGTCAGATTGTATTTTTATTCTAAAAAGATGAGCGACATGCTGGAAAGGCTCCATGCAGTATTCAGTAGCCAATTTTATTTGCGATATGGAGTTCTTTGCAGTATCTGATATTGGTAAAGAGTTATTTAGTTATGAAAATTCATCAGTGAGCATAGAGTGGCACCCTCTATTAATGGTCCAGTCTTTCTGTATCGACAGCAATTCTTAAGCCATAGCTCAAGCTAAAGAATTGATGTTCCATCTAAAAACCAAACACTTTCTACATTGCAATCACCTTGTTCGATAAGATTGAAATAAAGTAGATCTTAGGAAGATTGACTGAAAGAAGAACTTGATCGACCTATTGACTAGAGCAATCGGATCTAATGAGTTCGATGATCTAAAATAGAAGATGGATATTTGATACCGAACTGATTGGCTTTAGTCCAAGTGGGAGTTGTTGAAAAATGAGTCCTAAAGCCAATCATCTAGATTGTAGATGATTGTGCTCGATACAAATATATAAATTATAAAATGATCAATGTTATTTGGCAGATTCATCATAAGTAATACATCTTCTAAAATAAAACTCATATATTATGATGAAGTCCTTAGAACTACTACTAAAATGATAAAAGAGAATTTATCATGTAGTTCTTAAATCCTGCTCGTGATCAAATGATATAATTATTATAAAGATGATAATTATATCAAGTATAAGTCGTTGTATGCCATATTGGTTGGTTGTTCTCTTAACCAAGACATGTGGTGACACGGGTATGGCATATGGGTGATTTGTAGTACATTTCACTAAGCATGACCACTTTTGGAGCACTCTACTGTCAAGGATTGCTCTGATAGGGTATGGATATAAGTGTCCCTCTGACCTGAGGCTGCCTCAGTGACTTGCAAGCAACTCACTGTGCTTTGGTGCCGAACTATCCAAATTTTTAATTCGATGATGGAAGGTTACTGGGTACAGTCAAGTACTTATGAAGTCTGAGTGCGAGTCAAGATGGGATTGACCGCTCCAAGTAAAATTGAAGATGATGCATCGCTATATTTCAATTTAGCAAAACTTTGGCCAAAGTAGTCCGAGTGAGGAGTCACAGAATTTTTAAGGTGAGACACAATGTGGACCACTCATTCTAGGTTGATAGTTTAACCCTTAGTCATCCTTGAGCATCAAGTATCAAAGGGATAAATTATACAGTAACTATATCCACATGGGTTCTAGAGTGTTGCTGAGCATACATTCGGCCTATCTGGATATTGGATCTCATTGCTAGATGGTTACATCGATTAGTACAGGAATTATTCTTATGCTACCGATTTAGGTTCGAACCTATGGGGTTGCGCATATAGAAATACCTGTCTGATCAAATGGCTGATCGACGATTATGAATCGTTAGAGGGTTTAATTATCAATTTGATTGATGATTAATCTTATGTAAAGGTTGTAATAAATATTTACTAATGGTTAGTGAATTAGAGGAACAAGTAATTGACAATATGATTTTTAATTGGTTCAATTTGATTAAGCAATGGGGATTGGATTAGATCTAATTGAATTGGATTCAATTAGATTGGCTTTGGATGGATTGAATGTAGCCCTATTAAATAATAGAGCTTATTCCAATTAATCTCAGGTAAATAAATTAAAATCTATGTTGAATAGGATTCAATTATTTTATATAGATTTTGATTGGATCAAATCATATTGGAAAATAGACTTGATTGGATCAAGCCATATTATCAAATAGCTTCCTTGATATCCATCAAGAATCAATTTCTGGATCGATAGGGTTTTAATCTAACTAATTACAAATTTAATTAGGGCCTAATAATTGGGCTAGGATCCAATTAATTAGTTGGTTATAACTATTTCTTAAGTTAGTTAGGATTGGATCCAAAAATTAGTTGGAATTTGATCAAGATCTTGAATCCTAGGACAGACACCTTTGCACCAACACCTTTGCAAACACAAAAATTAGTTAGAATTAGTTAGTTAGAACAAACACCTTTGCACCAAACCCAATTAGAAACTTGGGTTAATTCATGTGCTAGCAATTTAATTAACCTATAAGATTTACAATAAATCCAAATAGATTAGATCAAGATTAAATTTTTATTATGTGTGATCTATTGGATTCCATATGTAGCCAGCAGTGGACTCAAAGTTATAATCTAATTTGATTAGGTCAGTCCAAAGGCATCAATTAATCACAATACTTTCTAATTAATTTTTGAATTAAACTCTTTTAATTCTTACAAGTCCACAAGTCAAGACTATCCAAAAAATATAAAATTTGATGAAAATATCAAAATTATCCTTCCATGGTGAGTTATCGTGCAATTCAATCCTTCGATCACACAATATCTCCGACAGGTCATGGGCATAGAAACATGTCAAGTCTAAATAACTATCTATATGTATTTCGATCTGATGATAATGACTCGATTGATGAAGTAGTAGAAACTTTTCTACTGTTCATTTCTGCTCTGGCCAGAGACTCTCAGAGTCATCATCCTATGAGATCACATAAGATATTCTCTCCTCCTACAAAGAGTGACCGACTCCATATAGACCACTCACAACCTCCATGTACACTTCACCAAACCCAAAATATCTCACACACATCTCAAAATGGCATGCTAGAGAATAAACCAAAGTAAGGATCAATATACATAAGGTACCATGGTGATCTCAAGTCAAAGGATCACTTGCACTACTCCCATTGGAGAACCATCTGTCTTTTAGAGAAAATTTAGTGCAGGGGCAAAATGGTAATTTTAAAACTTTTTCAAAATTACTATTTTACAGTGGAATTATTAATTAATCTCATTAATTAATACTAATTAACCCTACACTAGGATCTAAATATGATACAACAGCATGCATTTAAATTTGAAATTCAAATTTGAATCAGTAAACGTTTGACAGTACTGTGTTCAGAACACATCACCTTTTTGCGGGTAGTCGATCATCGCAATCAGATCACCGTCGGGGAGCTCTAATCATCATGTCATAGCCACACAAATGTCTGGCCTCTGCGGATCATCCACACGAAGCTCCCGTCTGATCAGCTCCTCATGAATGCTAGTTCGTGATTTCACCCTTTTGATGGCAGATGTTGATCGAACTCCTTCGATCGATGTGTGCCAACTTCTTGGATGCTCTGGATCATCTGCACAGTTGCTTGAGAGGCTGATGGATCTCTCCCTAAAATTTGGTGGACTCACGACACTCGTGGCACACCAATCTCACTTCCCGAACCCTAGGTAGAAACCCTAGGGTACACACCAAAAACCCTGCGCCCAATTTTCTCTCTTTTCTTTCTTTTTCTCTCGGAAGGTTTTGGACCTTCACCTTATGCAGAAGTCTTCCTCATGCCCCAAAGTTTCTCTATTAAAATTTCTATGCACGTCCCACATTTCTCCTCTTTTTAAAACAACGTCGAACGTGTCTTATCCGCGTGAGAGGATAAAGACAAGAGGTTACACATTTGAATTCAAATCAAATTTGAATTCAAATGAAAACCAACTTATCCCTATCCTTTTGGGCGTGAGAAGAGAAGGGGTGTGACTCTTTGTGCATGGAAAATATTTCATGAGAAACCTTTTCTCGTGTAAGTAATGTGGCGCACAAAATAGATAAGGATGAAAGGGCAAGTGATAAGTTATCCATTCAAATTCAAACATGCTTTGAATTTGAATGGCTAACTAATTATTTTATCCATCCATATGGTGCACAAATGAGGGCATGGGGAAGGGTTTTGCATGAGAAAAATTTCACAAGAAGTTTCTTCTCGTGAATTCAAATGGGTGCAAGGAAGTTGGGTGTCGCAGGGAATTTAAAACAAGGTGGTTTGATTCAAATTGAGCCAACCTAGTTTAAAATAGGTTAAGCACAATTAGACCAGATTAAACCCAACATAATTAGGCTTAATTAGGCTCAATAAAATCTTAATCAAATCAGGAATTAACTAAACCTAACCCTTGATCAAATCAGGGACTAAACCACCTTAGCAATTAGGTCAACATTTAACCTAATCGGGTCAATCCAAACTGAATCCAATTCAATTGGACTTGATCCAAAAATAATTACTCAATCAAATTGAGTTAATTAGTGATTAAATTACTAATTAAACCTCTCATAAATATTGAGTCCAAATTCGATGGGCAATCAGGCATCAGAGACCATCGATATGAAACCCTGATCAAAGAGTTCAAATTTGAAATTCAAAATTTTGACCCCGGTACCCAAAATGTGTGGAACTCATGATTAGAGAATCCTAATTCTCAATCATAGAGTCCCAGATAGATAAGACTCATAATCAGCCATTAGATCAGAAAGGAACCTCTAATTTGTGTGACCCCGCAGGTTCGAACCTAAACCGGTAGCACAGGAATCAATTCCTGTACTAATCGAAGTGACCATCTAGCAATAGTACCCGACGATCGGATAGGTCGAATAATCACAATCGCAACATTCAGAACCTACGTGAATATGGTTACCGTATAATTCATTCCTTTTGATCCCTGTGTTTAGGATGACTCAGGGTTAAACTGTCAACCCTGATGATATCATCCGAATCGTGCTCAACTCAATTAGTCCTGTGACTCCTCACTAGGACTACCCTGGCCAAAGTTTTGCTAAATTGAAACACGACTGTACACAGCTCCTAAACTGGAGTGGTCAATCCCATCTTGACACACACACTGACAAGTCAAGTACTTGACTACACCCAGCAACCTTCCGTCACTGAATTAGAAATTTAAGTAGTCCAGTGCCTAAGTGCAGTGAGTTGCTTGCAAGTCACCGTGGCGGTCTCTGGTCGGAGGGACATTTATACCCATATCCCATCGGAGCAAATCTTGACAGCAGAAATAGCTCCGGAGTTGGTCACATTCAGTGCAGATGTACCATTACATCTCACCTGTATGCCATAGGAGTGTCTCCACACTCTTTGGTTATGAGGACGACCAACCCATATGGCACACAATGACCTATGCTCGATAAACGTTGTCATCCTTGGTAACAATGTATCATTTGGTCGTGAACATGTTTAAGGACTAAGCGACAAATCCTCCTTTGTCGAGTCTAAATAGTCCTAAGGACTTCACCACAACACAAGAGTTCATTAGAAGATGAAACATTTGTGATGAAAAAATATCAAAATAACTTTTATTTATTTATAATTCATGTACTAATACAAAAGGAGCACAACCGTCAACAGGCTGACGATTGGCTTTAGGACACTATTCCCAACAATCTCCCACTTGGCCTAAGGCCTATCGGTGCAGTATCTAATACCCATCTTCGACTTGTAGTCGTTGAACTCCTTCACCGCAATGGCTTTAGTGAATGGGTCGGCTAGGTTCTCCTTCCCGTCGATCTTCTGAAGGTCGATGTCACCTCGATCCACGATCTCCCGGATGAGATGGTAGCGGCGCAGAATATGCTTCGTCTGCTGGTGTGCCTTTGGTTCCTTCGCCTGAGCAATGGCTCCAGAGCTGTCGCAGTAGAGCAGAACTGGACCAACAAGGGAGGGTGCTACTCCGAGCTCGGTGATGAATTTCCTCAGCCACACCGCTTCTTTGGCAGTATCTGATGCAGCAATATACTCCGCCTCACATACTGAATCAGCCACAGTGTGCTGCTTGGAACTCTTCCAGCAGACAGCCCCACCATTAAGGGTAAAAATAAATCCTGACACACTCTTGCTATCATCGCGATCAGACTGGAAACTAGAGTCTGTAAACCCTATAAGTCTCAAGTCCGATTCACCATATATAAGCCACTGGTCCTTAGTATTTCTTAAATACTTCAGGATGGTTTTAACAACCTTCCAGTGATTCTCTCCTGGATCAGATTGGTATCTACTCACGACCCCTAGTGAGTATGCCACATCTGGTCGTGTACATGTCATGGCATACATGATAGATCCCACTGTCGAAGCATATGGAATCCTACCCATACGCTCTCTCTCTTGAGGTGTTGTCGGACAATCCCTCTTCGAGAGAGAAATTCCATGGCCTATCGGTAGATAGCCTTTCTTGAAATTTTCCATGCTGAACCTTTTCAGCATAGTATCAATGTACGTGGACTGGGATAAGCCAAGCAACTTTTTGGATCTATCCCTATAGATCCTCATCCCTAGGATGTAGGAAGCTTCTCCCAGATCCTTCATGAAGAACTGTGACGATAGCCAAATCTTTATTCCCTGTAATGCAGGGACATCATTCTCGATTAAGAGAATGTCATCCACATACAATACAAGAAATACTACTACTGGACCATTAGCCCACTTATAAATGCAGGGCTCTTCTCCATTCTTAACGAAGCCATACGTTTTGATCGTCCTATCAAAACGTATGTTCCAACTCTGAGATGCCTGCTTAAGTCCATAAATGGACCTCTGTAGCTTGCACACCTTAGATTCATCTGTGGATGTGAACCCTTCAGGTTGTATCATATACACCTCTTCGTCCAGCTCTCTGTTTAGGAAAGCTGTCTTCACATCCATCTGTCAGATTTCATAGTCCAGATGGGCAGCTATCGCAAGCATAATCCGAATGGATTTGAGCATTACCACAGGAGAAAACGTCTCGTCATAGTCTATACCATAACGTTGACGATATCCCTTGGCAACCAGACGGGCTTTATAGGTCTCCACCTTTCCATCTGCGCCCCTCTTCCTTTTGAAGACCCACTTACACCCTATGGGTTTTACTCCTTCGGGTGGGTCAACTAATGTCCACACATCGTTGACCTTCATGGACTCCATTTCGGATTTCATGGCCTCTAGCCATTTCTCAGAGTCAGGTCTCTGCATTGCATCCATGTAGGTGATCGGATCCTCATCATTTTCATCAAGTTCGATAGGATCACCATCCCGGACCAAGAAACTATAGTATCTGTCCGATTGATGTGGTACTCTACCAGACCGCCTTAAGGGTGCATAATCAATGGGCTCCGGATTTGATCTAATCAAATCCGGTTCAGGTTCAGTAATATGTGTCGGTTTTTCCACCTGTCGAACTTCGTCAAGTTCGACTTTAGAGGCAACAGTTCCTTCACTGAGAAACTCCTTTTCTAAAAAGATTGCCTTAAGGCTGACAAACACCTTTTGCTCATCAGCAAGGTAGAAATAATACCCTTTGGTCTCTTTTGGGTACCCTATAAAATTACACTTGTCAGACCTAGGTCCAAGCTTGTCTGTAATTAAACGTTTAACATAAGCCGGACACCCCCAAATCCTAAGGTGCGAGAGTACTGGCTTACGTCCTATCCATATCTCATATGGCATTTTGGCTACAGACTTACTCGAAACTCTATTTAGAAGGTAACAAGCCGATTCGAGTGCATATCCCCAGAGAGAGATCGGCAGACCAGCAAACCCCATCATGGATCGAACCATATCTAACAGGGTCCGATTCCTCCTTTCAGACACACCATTATGCTGTGGTGTTCCAGGAGGAGTCCACTGAGAGAGAATCCCATTCTCCCCTAGATACGTCAGAAACTCATTGGAAAGGTATTCACCTCCTCGATCAGATCGAAGAGTTTTAATACACTTCCCAGTTTGTTTTTCTACCTCATTTCGGAATAGTTTGAACATTTCAAATGATTCTGACTTATGCTTCATTAAATAGACATACCCATACCTAGATAGGTCGTCTGTGAAGGTTATGAAGTAGAAAAATCCACCTCTTGCACTTGAGCTCATGGGTCCACATACATCAGAATGTACCAGACCTAAGAGTTCACTGGCTCACTCACCTTTTCCAGTAAAAGGTGACTTGGTCATCTTCCCAAGAAAACAGGACTCACAGGTTGGAAGTGATTCACAATCACTAACTTCAAGAATTCCTTCTTGAGCCAACCTGTTTATCCTGTTCTTATTGATATGACCTAGCCTACAGTGCCAAAGGTAGACTTCTGACACATTATCTATTCTAGAGTATTTACCGAATTTTTGAACCACATTAACAGGCTGTGATAGTAAGTAAATTCCATTATTTAATTATCCAACAAATATTGTAACATCATTCAAAATGATATTGCAAATATTTCTTTTTATTAAAAAATTATAACCGTACATGGCCAAAAGGCCTACAGAAATAATATTTAATAAAAAACTTGGACAACAGTGACATTCACTCAGAATTACATTACGAGAATTGATTACAAGACTCATGATTCCTAAAGCTAGAACTGAAAGTTTGCTTCCATCTCCAACATTCAGGAACCTCTCACCTTCATCAAATCTCCTACTGACCTGCAGACCCTGCATCGAATTACAAATATGATAAGGGCTTCCGGTATCCAATACCCAGGCAGTAGTATCACAAATCAAAAAGTTGCAAGGAGTTATCATATAATTATCTTGCTTCTTCTTTGGCCTGTTCGGGTCCAGGGAGGCAATGTATTGAGGACAGTTCCTCTTCCAATGCCCGTGCTTCTTGCAAAAGAAGCACTCCGCCTGGCTCTGGTCGTGCTTGCACTTCTTGGTCTGACCCCGTGCTACTGTCCCAGCATGAGATTGCACCTTCTTATTTTTCTTCTTCTTGTTCTTCTTTTCCTTCCCAAAGGGTTGACGATGAGAAGAAGACCCTCCCACTACATTCACCGACTCCTTATGGAGTTGGTGATCCTTCTCAAAGTTCTGCAGCAACCCCAACAATCCGTGGTAGTTTACTGCAAGCTTTGTCATTTGAAAATGAGTAAGGAATAGGAGGAAGGACTTGGGCAAGGAATTAAGGATCGCATCCTTACCGAGCTGCTCGTGCAGAGGAAAGCCCAATTTACTTAGGTGCTCAATCATCTCGATCATGTACAGTACATGATCAGTGACTGAGGCCCCATCCCTCATCCGAGCATTGAAAATGGCACAACTAGTTTTGTGCCTTTCAACATCGTCAGGCGTGCCAAAGGAGTCGTTCAACATTTGAAGCATCTCCTGTGGCTGGGCGTTCTCAAACCTTCGGCTGAACTCGTCATTCATTGCTGCCAGCATAATACATCGAACGGTGGTGCGATCATTGAGCCACTTCAAGTAAGTGTCTCGGATCGCCTTACTAGCGTTCGGAGCTGGCTCCTCAGGTGCTGGATCCGTTACTACATAAAGGATCCGCTCATGTTCAAGGATGATTTTTAATTTTCGATACCAGCTATCGAAATTGGGTCCCATGAGCTTGTCATTATCTAATAATGATCAGAGCGACAGGGTAGTGGCCATAGCTGCTTAAAGGAAAATGAGACCTCTATTAGTACATAAATTAATACTAAAGACTTGGATTTTAGTCTAAAGTTTTTTCCAATATTTTTACGAACTGGTAGCCTCATCCTCCAATTCGAGGAATTACTTTAATTCGTTAATGGGTACTAGAATCCACACAGACTACACACGAGCCCAACTTTGGTTGGTCAACCCATGTGCATCTATGGGTAGGTTCTTAACCAGTTGTTTCTCTAAACAGCTTCTAGTAATTGATTTTGTCCCAGAACCTAATCAGTAGGCTTTGGCCTCCACTGAAAAGATCTGGTTAGGTCCAACCATTAACATGACTTAATTTAGTGAATCGGACCAATAAATGATCAGGCCCGATTTTGGCCGGCCAACCTAACCACCATCAAAAAGACTCAATCAAATTATCATATTATGAATAATAATTCCATTAGCCAATGAGCACCAGGCCTTTGGGCCTCCAATGATCATTGAACTAATGGACTCATTATCACTCACTTAATGGGAGGCTATGACTTAGTTATCATTATAACTTAATCATTTTAGGGACCTAATAATTTTGAGGATTTTATTAAAGAATAGTAGAGAAGAAATCATCCAGCCAATTTCAATCCTCCCACTGACTTCACCAAGTCAGATTAAAAAAGGATTTAATTAAAGCTGGCATTAGGAGCACCTAAATCAGTCACACTGATTTACCTAATGACATGGGTGATCTCTAATCACCAAGTGATCTAATCAAAATCTAACTTACCAGATTGGCCAGGTAAGTGAGATCAGTGGTGGGAATTTGCCATTAACTCATCAATGATCGAATCAATGCGAGTAGCTCCCGCTTAAGAACCACTGGTCAAAACTGCCGAACTTACCTTAGACACCAACCGGTTCATTAGTTTTAATTTTGATCAACTTAGTAAATAGGGCTCCACCGCGTAGCCATGAATTAAGTCCATCTTGGTCTAATTAAAGACATGGACCCATTCAACTACAACTATTGAAGTTGAGTCTAGAGTATCCTTGACCTAATCTAATTCAACTTTTGATTAGATTTGACCAATTACTCCATTTAGTCCATTTTTTAAACTAACCTTAGGTCTAACCCAATTATGGACCTAATTCATCAAACCCATTGACCCACAAGTTTATGCAATTGTCTTAGGTCTTAATTCATAATTCTAGACCTACTAGACAACACTTAATTCTTTTAATTAAGTACTTGGGCTGATGGGTTAGGGTTTGGCATTTCGAAAATAATTTTCAAATTTGAAAGATTTTATTTTCTGTTCACCAAATGTGTTAACTCATTTCACAAATGGGTCAGCACATTTCATAAACAGCAATTCTATTGCTCATTTCATAACAGAAAATAACTCAAAATAAATCATAAATTTTTTTTTAGATCTAATCTAACACATTCATGATAAATTTCTTAATTAAGTCATTTCGCTGCTTCATCGGCATGGGATATAATTGCATCGGCACCCCTACCACCATAGGAGACCCCATCGAATGGGAAGAGAGGGCCTTTAAACCCTACTTTTCTCCTATGACCGGACGGCCATGGCAACCAACCCAATTAGATTACTTGCTACTTGGATCAAGTATATCTAAATATACCAATTTCAAAATTTAAATTTTGAATTTCAAATTTCAAATTTTAAATTTCAAATTTTAAATTTTAAATTTGAGATTTCAACCAAATTTCAAATTTCAAATTTCCAATCTTTGAATTTTAAATTTTGAATTTTGAATTTTGAATTTCAAATTTCAAATTTTGAATTTCAAATTTCAAATTTCAAATTTGAGATTTCAACCAAATTTCAAATTTCAAATTTTAAATTTTGAATTTTGAATTTCGAATTTCAAATTTCAAATTTCAAATTTGAGATTTCAACCAAATTTCAAATTTCAAATTTTGAATTTTAAATTTGAAACTTCTAACAAATTTCAAATTTCAAATTTCAAATTTCAAATCTTTTTGAATTTTGAATTTTGAATTTCAAATTTAAACTTATAGATTACACCTTAATCTACGCATGCATATGTATATCATATTCTAGAACCATGCTCTGATACCATTTTTAGAGAAAATTTAGTGCAGGGGCAAAATGGTAATTTTAAAAATTTTTCAAAATTACTTTTTTACAGTGAAATTATTAATTAATCTCATTAATTAATACTAATTAACCCTACACTAGGATCTAAATATGATACAACAGCATGCATTTAAATTTGAAATTCAAATTTGAATCAGTAAATGTTTTACAGTACTGTGTTCAGAACACATCACCTTTTTGCGGGTAGTCGATCACCGCAATCTGATCACCGTCGGGGAGCTCTGATCATCACGTCACAACCACACAAATGTCTGGCCTCTGCGGATCATCCACACGAAGCTCCCGTCTGATCAGCTCCTCACGAATGCTAGTTCGTGATTTCACCCTTTTGATGGCAGATATTGATCGAACTCTTTCGATCGATGCATGCCGACTTCTCGGACACTCTGGATCATCTGCACAGTTGCTTGAGAGGCTGATGGATCTCTTCCTAAAATTTGGTGGACTCACGACACTCGTGGCACACCAATCTCACTTCCCGAACCCTAGGTAGAAACCCTAGGGTACACACCAAAAACCCTGTGCCCAATTTTCTCTCTTTTCTTTCTTTTTCTCTCGGAAGGTTTTGGACCTTCACCTTATGCAGAAGCCTTCCTCACACCCCAAAGTTTCTCTCTTAAAATTTTTACGCACGTCCCACATTTCTCCTCTTTTTAAAACAACGTCGAACATGTCTTATCCGTGTGAGAGGATAAAGACAAGAGGTTACACATTTGATTTCAAATCAAATTTGAATTCAAACGAAAACCAACTTATCCCTATCCTTTTGGGCATGAGAAGAGAAGGGGCATGGCTCTTTGTGCGTGGAAAATATTTCACGAGAAACCTTTTCTCGTGTAAGTAATGTGGTGCACAAAATGGATAAGGATGAAAGGGCAAGTGATAAGTTATCCATTCAAATTCAAACATGCTTTGAATTTGAATGGCTAACTAATTATTTTATCCATCCATATGGTGCACAAATGAGGGCGTGGGGAAGGGTTTTGCGTGAGAAAAATTTCACGAGAAGTTTCTTCTCGTGAATTCAAATGGGTGCAAGGAAGTTGGGTGTCGCAGGGAATTTAAAACAAGGTGGTTTGATTCAAATTGAGCCAACCTAGTTTAAAATAGGTTAAGCACAATTAGACCAGATTAAACCAATATAATTAGGCTTAATTAGGCTCAATAAAATCCTAATCAAATTAGGAATTAACTAAACCTAACCCCTGATCAAATCAGGGACTAAACCACCTTAGCGATTAGGTCAACATTTAACCTAATCGGGTCAATCCAAACTGAATCCAATTCAATTGGACTTGATCCAAAAATAATTACTCAATAAAATTGAGTTAATTAGTGATTAAATCACTAATTAAACCTCTCATAAATATTGAGTCCAAATTCGATGGGCAATCAGGCATCAGAGACCATCGATATGAAACCCTGATCAAAGAGTTCAAATTTCGAATTCAAAATTTGAAATTCAAAATTTTGATCTCGGTACCCAAAATGTGTGAAACTCATGATTAGAGAATCCTAATTCTCAATCATAGAGTTCCAGATAGATAAGACTCATAATCAGCCATCAGATCAGAAAGGAACCTCTAATGTGTGTGACCCCACAGGTTCGAACCTAAACCGATAGCACAGGAACCAATTCCTGTACTAATCGAAGTGACCATCTAGCAATGGTACCCGATGACCGGATAGGTCGAATAATCACAATTGCAACATTCAGAACCTACGTGAATATGGTTACCGTATAATTCATCCCTTTTGACCCCTGTGTTTAGGATGACTCAGGGTTAAACTGTCAACCCTGATGATATCATCCGAATTGTGCTCAACTCAATTAGTCCTGTGACTCCTCACTAGGACTACCCTGGCCAAGGTTTTGCTAAATTGAAGCACGACTGTACACAGCTCCTAAACTGGAGTGGTCAATCCCATCTTGACACACGCACCGACAAGTCAAGTACTTGACTACACCCAGCAACCTTCCGTCACTGAATTAGAAATTCAAGTAGTCCAGTGCCTAAGTGCAGTGAGTTGCTTGCAAGTCACCGTGGCGGTCTCAGGTCGGAGGGACATTTATACCCATATCCCATCGGAGCAAATCTTGACAACAGAAATAGCTCTGGAGTTGGTCACGTTCAGTGCAGATGTACCATTACATCTCACCTGTATGCCATAGGAGTGTCTCCACACTCTTTGGTTATGAGGACAACCAACCCATATGGCACACAACGACCTATGCTCGATAAACATTGTCGTCCTTGGTAACAACGTATCATTTGGTCGCGAACATGTTTAAGGACTAAGCGACAAATCCTCCTTTGTCGAGTCTAAATAGTCCTAAGGACTTCACCACAACACAGGAGTTCATTAGAAGATGAAACATTTGTGATGAAAAAATATCAAAATAACTTTTATTTATTTATAATTCATGTACTAATACAAAAGGAGCACAACCGTCAACAGACTGACGATTGGCTTTGGGA
>NC_025993.2:62128564-62317552 GCF_000442705.2 Elaeis guineensis | reverse complement strand
GAAGCATATGGAATCCTACCCATACGCTCTCTCTCTTGAGGTGTTGTCGGACAATCCCTCTTCGAGAGAGAAATTCCATGGCCTATCGGTAGATAGCCTTTCTTGAAATTTTCCATGCTGAACCTTTTCAGCATAGTATCAATGTACGTGGACTGGGATAAGCCAAGCAACTTTTTGGATCTATCCCTATAGATCCTCATCCCTAGGATGTAGGAAGCTTCTCCCAGATCCTTCATGAAGAACTGTGACGATAGCCAAATCTTTATTCCCTGTAATGCAGGGACATCATTCTCGATTAAGAGAATGTCATCCACATACAATACAAGAAATACTACTACTGGACCATTAGCCCACTTATAAATGCAGGGCTCTTCTCCATTCTTAACGAAGCCATACGTTTTGATCGTCCTATCAAAACGTATGTTCCAACTCTGAGATGCCTGCTTAAGTCCATAAATGGACCTCTGTAGCTTGCACACCTTAGATTCATCTGTGGATGTGAACCCTTCAGGTTGTATCATATACACCTCTTCGTCCAGCTCTCTGTTTAGGAAGCTGTCTTCACATCCATCTGTCAGATTTCATAGTCCAGATGGGCAGCTATCGCAAGCATAATCCGAATGGATTTGAGCATTACCACAGGAGAAAACGTCTCGTCATAGTCTATACCATAACGTTGACGATATCCCTTGGCAACCAGACGGGCTTTATAGGTCTCCACCTTTCCATCTGCGCCCCTCTTCCTTTTGAAGACCCACTTACACCCTATGGGTTTTACTCCTTCGGGTGGGTCAACTAATGTCCACACATCGTTGACCTTCATGGACTCCATTTCGGATTTCATGGCCTCTAGCCATTTCTCAGAGTCAGGTCTCTGCATTGCATCCATGTAGGTGATCGGATCCTCATCATTTTCATCAAGTTCGATAGGATCACCATCCCGGACCAAGAAACTATAGTATCTGTCCGATTGATGTGGTACTCTACCAGACCGCCTTAAGGGTGCATAATCAATGGGCTCCGGATTTGATCTAATCAAATCCGGTTCAGGTTCAGTAATATGTGTCGGTTTTTCCACCTGTCGAACTTCGTCAAGTTCGACTTTAGAGGCAACAGTTCCTTCACTGAGAAACTCCTTTTCTAAAAAGATTGCCTTAAGGCTGACAAACACCTTTTGCTCATCAGCAAGGTAGAAATAATACCCTTTGGTCTCTTTTGGGTACCCTATAAAATTACACTTGTCAGACCTAGGTCCAAGCTTGTCTGTAATTAAACGTTTAACATAAGCCGGACACCCCCAAATCCTAAGGTGCGAGAGTACTGGCTTACGTCCTATCCATATCTCATATGGCATTTTGGCTACAGACTTACTCGAAACTCTATTTAGAAGGTAACAAGCCGATTCGAGTGCATATCCCCAGAGAGAGATCGGCAGACCAGCAAACCCCATCATGGATCGAACCATATCTAACAGGGTCCGATTCCTCCTTTCAGACACACCATTATGCTGTGGTGTTCCAGGAGGAGTCCACTGAGAGAGAATCCCATTCTCCCCTAGATACGTCAGAAACTCATTGGAAAGGTATTCACCTCCTCGATCAGATCGAAGAGTTTTAATACACTTCCCAGTTTGTTTTTCTACCTCATTTCGGAATAGTTTGAACATTTCAAATGATTCTGACTTATGCTTCATTAAATAGACATACCCATACCTAGATAGGTCGTCTGTGAAGGTTATGAAGTAGAAAAATCCACCTCTTGCACTTGAGCTCATGGGTCCACATACATCAGAATGTACCAGACCTAAGAGTTCACTGGCTCACTCACCTTTTCCAGTAAAAGGTGACTTGGTCATCTTCCCAAGAAAACAGGACTCACAGGTTGGAAGTGATTCACAATCACTAACTTCAAGAATTCCTTCTTGAGCCAACCTGTTTATCCTGTTCTTATTGATATGACCTAGCCTACAGTGCCAAAGGTAGACTTCTGACACATTATCTATTCTAGAGTATTTACCGAATTTTTGAACCACATTAACAGGCTGTGATAGTAAGTAAATTCCATTATTTAATTATCCAACAAATATTGTAACATCATTCAAAATGATATTGCAAATATTTCTTTTTATTAAAAAATTATAACCGTACATGGCCAAAAGGCCTACAGAAATAATATTTAATAAAAAACTTGGACAACAGTGACATTCACTCAGAATTACATTACGAGAATTGATTACAAGACTCATGATTCCTAAAGCTAGAACTGAAAGTTTGCTTCCATCTCCAACATTCAGGAACCTCTCACCTTCATCAAATCTCCTACTGACCTGCAGACCCTGCATCGAATTACAAATATGATAAGGGCTTCCGGTATCCAATACCCAGGCAGTAGTATCACAAATCAAAAAGTTGCAAGGAGTTATCATATAATTATCTTGCTTCTTCTTTGGCCTGTTCGGGTCCAGGGAGGCAATGTATTGAGGACAGTTCCTCTTCCAATGCCCGTGCTTCTTGCAAAAGAAGCACTCCGCCTGGCTCTGGTCGTGCTTGCACTTCTTGGTCTGACCCCGTGCTACTGTCCCAGCATGAGATTGCACCTTCTTATTTTTCTTCTTCTTGTTCTTCTTTTCCTTCCCAAAGGGTTGACGATGAGAAGAAGACCCTCCCACTACATTCACCGACTCCTTATGGAGTTGGTGATCCTTCTCAAAGTTCTGCAGCAACCCCAACAATCCGTGGTAGTTTACTGCAAGCTTTGTCATTTGAAAATGAGTAAGGAATAGGAGGAAGGACTTGGGCAAGGAATTAAGGATCGCATCCTTACCGAGCTGCTCGTGCAGAGGAAAGCCCAATTTACTTAGGTGCTCAATCATCTCGATCATGTACAGTACATGATCAGTGACTGAGGCCCCATCCCTCATCCGAGCATTGAAAATGGCACAACTAGTTTTGTGCCTTTCAACATCGTCAGGCGTGCCAAAGGAGTCGTTCAACATTTGAAGCATCTCCTGTGGCTGGGCGTTCTCAAACCTTCGGCTGAACTCGTCATTCATTGCTGCCAGCATAATACATCGAACGGTGGTGCGATCATTGAGCCACTTCAAGTAAGTGTCTCGGATCGCCTTACTAGCGTTCGGAGCTGGCTCCTCAGGTGCTGGATCCGTTACTACATAAAGGATCCGCTCATGTTCAAGGATGATTTTTAATTTTCGATACCAGCTATCGAAATTGGGTCCCATGAGCTTGTCATTATCTAATAATGATCAGAGCGACAGGGTAGTGGCCATAGCTGCTTAAAGGAAAATGAGACCTCTATTAGTACATAAATTAATACTAAAGACTTGGATTTTAGTCTAAAGTTTTTTCCAATATTTTTACGAACTGGTAGCCTCATCCTCCAATTCGAGGAATTACTTTAATTCGTTAATGGGTACTAGAATCCACACAGACTACACACGAGCCCAACTTTGGTTGGTCAACCCATGTGCATCTATGGGTAGGTTCTTAACCAGTTGTTTCTCTAAACAGCTTCTAGTAATTGATTTTGTCCCAGAACCTAATCAGTAGGCTTTGGCCTCCACTGAAAAGATCTGGTTAGGTCCAACCATTAACATGACTTAATTTAGTGAATCGGACCAATAAATGATCAGGCCCGATTTTGGCCGGCCAACCTAACCACCATCAAAAAGACTCAATCAAATTATCATATTATGAATAATAATTCCATTAGCCAATGAGCACCAGGCCTTTGGGCCTCCAATGATCATTGAACTAATGGACTCATTATCACTCACTTAATGGGAGGCTATGACTTAGTTATCATTATAACTTAATCATTTTAGGGACCTAATAATTTTGAGGATTTTATTAAAGAATAGTAGAGAAGAAATCATCCAGCCAATTTCAATCCTCCCACTGACTTCACCAAGTCAGATTAAAAAAGGATTTAATTAAAGCTGGCATTAGGAGCACCTAAATCAGTCACACTGATTTACCTAATGACATGGGTGATCTCTAATCACCAAGTGATCTAATCAAAATCTAACTTACCAGATTGGCCAGGTAAGTGAGATCAGTGGTGGGAATTTGCCATTAACTCATCAATGATCGAATCAATGCGAGTAGCTCCCGCTTAAGAACCACTGGTCAAAACTGCCGAACTTACCTTAGACACCAACCGGTTCATTAGTTTTAATTTTGATCAACTTAGTAAATAGGGCTCCACCGCGTAGCCATGAATTAAGTCCATCTTGGTCTAATTAAAGACATGGACCCATTCAACTACAACTATTGAAGTTGAGTCTAGAGTATCCTTGACCTAATCTAATTCAACTTTTGATTAGATTTGACCAATTACTCCATTTAGTCCATTTTTTAAACTAACCTTAGGTCTAACCCAATTATGGACCTAATTCATCAAACCCATTGACCCACAAGTTTATGCAATTGTCTTAGGTCTTAATTCATAATTCTAGACCTACTAGACAACACTTAATTCTTTTAATTAAGTACTTGGGCTGATGGGTTAGGGTTTGGCATTTCGAAAATAATTTTCAAATTTGAAAGATTTTATTTTCTGTTCACCAAATGTGTTAACTCATTTCACAAATGGGTCAGCACATTTCATAAACAGCAATTCTATTGCTCATTTCATAACAGAAAATAACTCAAAATAAATCATAAATTTTTTTTTAGATCTAATCTAACACATTCATGATAAATTTCTTAATTAAGTCATTTCGCTGCTTCATCGGCATGGGATATAATTGCATCGGCACCCCTACCACCATAGGAGACCCCATCGAATGGGAAGAGAGGGCCTTTAAACCCTACTTTTCTCCTATGACCGGACGGCCATGGCAACCAACCCAATTAGATTACTTGCTACTTGGATCAAGTATATCTAAATATACCAATTTCAAAATTTAAATTTTGAATTTCAAATTTCAAATTTTAAATTTCAAATTTTAAATTTTAAATTTGAGATTTCAACCAAATTTCAAATTTCAAATTTCCAATCTTTGAATTTTAAATTTTGAATTTTGAATTTTGAATTTCAAATTTCAAATTTTGAATTTCAAATTTCAAATTTCAAATTTGAGATTTCAACCAAATTTCAAATTTCAAATTTTAAATTTTGAATTTTGAATTTCGAATTTCAAATTTCAAATTTCAAATTTGAGATTTCAACCAAATTTCAAATTTCAAATTTTGAATTTTAAATTTGAAACTTCTAACAAATTTCAAATTTCAAATTTCAAATTTCAAATCTTTTTGAATTTTGAATTTTGAATTTCAAATTTAAACTTATAGATTACACCTTAATCTACGCATGCATATGTATATCATATTCTAGAACCATGCTCTGATACCATTTTTAGAGAAAATTTAGTGCAGGGGCAAAATGGTAATTTTAAAAATTTTTCAAAATTACTTTTTTACAGTGAAATTATTAATTAATCTCATTAATTAATACTAATTAACCCTACACTAGGATCTAAATATGATACAACAGCATGCATTTAAATTTGAAATTCAAATTTGAATCAGTAAATGTTTTACAGTACTGTGTTCAGAACACATCACCTTTTTGCGGGTAGTCGATCACCGCAATCTGATCACCGTCGGGGAGCTCTGATCATCACGTCACAACCACACAAATGTCTGGCCTCTGCGGATCATCCACACGAAGCTCCCGTCTGATCAGCTCCTCACGAATGCTAGTTCGTGATTTCACCCTTTTGATGGCAGATATTGATCGAACTCTTTCGATCGATGCATGCCGACTTCTCGGACACTCTGGATCATCTGCACAGTTGCTTGAGAGGCTGATGGATCTCTTCCTAAAATTTGGTGGACTCACGACACTCGTGGCACACCAATCTCACTTCCCGAACCCTAGGTAGAAACCCTAGGGTACACACCAAAAACCCTGTGCCCAATTTTCTCTCTTTTCTTTCTTTTTCTCTCGGAAGGTTTTGGACCTTCACCTTATGCAGAAGCCTTCCTCACACCCCAAAGTTTCTCTCTTAAAATTTTTACGCACGTCCCACATTTCTCCTCTTTTTAAAACAACGTCGAACATGTCTTATCCGTGTGAGAGGATAAAGACAAGAGGTTACACATTTGATTTCAAATCAAATTTGAATTCAAACGAAAACCAACTTATCCCTATCCTTTTGGGCATGAGAAGAGAAGGGGCATGGCTCTTTGTGCGTGGAAAATATTTCACGAGAAACCTTTTCTCGTGTAAGTAATGTGGTGCACAAAATGGATAAGGATGAAAGGGCAAGTGATAAGTTATCCATTCAAATTCAAACATGCTTTGAATTTGAATGGCTAACTAATTATTTTATCCATCCATATGGTGCACAAATGAGGGCGTGGGGAAGGGTTTTGCGTGAGAAAAATTTCACGAGAAGTTTCTTCTCGTGAATTCAAATGGGTGCAAGGAAGTTGGGTGTCGCAGGGAATTTAAAACAAGGTGGTTTGATTCAAATTGAGCCAACCTAGTTTAAAATAGGTTAAGCACAATTAGACCAGATTAAACCCAATATAATTAGGCTTAATTAGGCTCAATAAAATCCTAATCAAATTAGGAATTAACTAAACCTAACCCCTGATCAAATCAGGGACTAAACCACCTTAGCGATTAGGTCAACATTTAACCTAATCGGGTCAATCCAAACTGAATCCAATTCAATTGGACTTGATCCAAAAATAATTACTCAATAAAATTGAGTTAATTAGTGATTAAATCACTAATTAAACCTCTCATAAATATTGAGTCCAAATTCGATGGGCAATCAGGCATCAGAGACCATCGATATGAAACCCTGATCAAAGAGTTCAAATTTCGAATTCAAAATTTGAAATTCAAAATTTTGATCTCGGTACCCAAAATGTGTGAAACTCATGATTAGAGAATCCTAATTCTCAATCATAGAGTTCCAGATAGATAAGACTCATAATCAGCCATCAGATCAGAAAGGAACCTCTAATGTGTGTGACCCCACAGGTTCGAACCTAAACCGATAGCACAGGAACCAATTCCTGTACTAATCGAAGTGACCATCTAGCAATGGTACCCGATGACCGGATAGGTCGAATAATCACAATTGCAACATTCAGAACCTACGTGAATATGGTTACCGTATAATTCATCCCTTTTGACCCCTGTGTTTAGGATGACTCAGGGTTAAACTGTCAACCCTGATGATATCATCCGAATTGTGCTCAACTCAATTAGTCCTGTGACTCCTCACTAGGACTACCCTGGCCAAGGTTTTGCTAAATTGAAGCACGACTGTACACAGCTCCTAAACTGGAGTGGTCAATCCCATCTTGACACACGCACCGACAAGTCAAGTACTTGACTACACCCAGCAACCTTCCGTCACTGAATTAGAAATTCAAGTAGTCCAGTGCCTAAGTGCAGTGAGTTGCTTGCAAGTCACCGTGGCGGTCTCAGGTCGGAGGGACATTTATACCCATATCCCATCGGAGCAAATCTTGACAACAGAAATAGCTCTGGAGTTGGTCACGTTCAGTGCAGATGTACCATTACATCTCACCTGTATGCCATAGGAGTGTCTCCACACTCTTTGGTTATGAGGACAACCAACCCATATGGCACACAACGACCTATGCTCGATAAACATTGTCGTCCTTGGTAACAACGTATCATTTGGTCGCGAACATGTTTAAGGACTAAGCGACAAATCCTCCTTTGTCGAGTCTAAATAGTCCTAAGGACTTCACCACAACACAGGAGTTCATTAGAAGATGAAACATTTGTGATGAAAAAATATCAAAATAACTTTTATTTATTTATAATTCATGTACTAATACAAAAGGAGCACAACCGTCAACAGACTGACGATTGGCTTTGGGACACTATTCCCAACACTGTCGACATGCTGTAAGCCTCCATCAGATATTTTTCCTGTGGATCAGTTTAGTGAACTCATTCTCTAATGAGCACCTACATCTTTGTATTAGTATCACCACACAAGTGATTGTGAGATTAATCATCCTCTCTATTGAGCATACATAGGATGTACTAGTCTTACCGGCATCATCGATCTCTGACTCGATGATCCAACAACTGAAAATATTTTAGATTGGCACTATCAAGATTTTAAGTTTCAGTGGCATGATCTCATCATGGCCCTAAAATTATTATCCTAATCTATGAGGTTTATCATAATCCTAAAATATAATGCAGCAAATGATAAAACATAATACCTCACAAAATAAAAATAACCAATGTCATCCAAATAAGCAGGAAGAGAACATAGAAAAGTTTCTTTGTATCACCCTTGCGATTGGCTTGTAGGGTACTATTCTTTCAATCTTCCACTTGCACTAAAACCAATCACCCCCGTACCTAATGCCCATGCAATCAAGGTGGCGAGCACACTACTGCTGTGTTAAGGCTTAGTGAGCTGGTCCATTATGCTGTTCTTTATATTAACTCATTTTATGATCTAATCATGAATGAGGTAAAAGTGTCATAGGATGTGCATGGGTTTCTAATGAGACCACACCCAACTCAGTGATGAACCCTTTCATCAAGCATCTTTCTTTAGCAATTTTTACTAACAGCAATTAACTGAGTCAAACACAGTTTGCTGTTTGAAACTCTTCCAATTCACTACTCCTACTAGTACTTCTCAAGTATTTTGAAAATATTTTTCATAGTTTTTTTCAATGATCCTGTCATGGATCTGCCTGAAATCAATGATTATGCACAAGGCGTAAATCATATTAGGCTTGGTATATTGAATACATGGGTAAGTAAACTCTTTTACACCCATTCATGTTGAACCCCTTCAACATAAAATCTATGTACCAAGACTGGGATAAGCCTAGCATCCACTTACATCTATCTCTATACATGCCAAGTATATCGGATACTTCACCCAAGTCATTTAAAGAAAACTTTTGTTATAAGCATATCTTTGATCGAGTGCAACATTGAGACAATCTTCCCAATGTATGTCATCCACATACAAAACCAAGAAGTTAGCGAAACTTTCACTTGTCTTCTTGCATATGAAAGAATTGTGCCCTACAAGCCAATCGCATGGGGATGCGATGGAATATTTCTTTATTATCTTCCTGCTCATTTGTATGATATTAGTTATTTTATTTATATGAGATATTATGTTTTATCATTTGCTACATCATTTTTATATGATTATGATAAACCTCATAGATTAGGACAATGATTTTAAGACTATGATGAGACCATGTCAGTGAGATCTAAAATCATGATAGTCTCAATCTAAAATATTTTCAATCTTTGGATCATCGAGTCAAAAATCAATAATGCCGGTAAGACTGGTACATCCTATGTATACTCGATGAAGAGGGTGGTTGATCTCACAACCACCTGTGTGGTGACACTAATACAAAGATATATATGCTTATTAGAGAATGAGTTCACTAAACTGATCTATAAAAGAATATCTGATGGAGCCTTACAGCATGTCAGTAGATGGTTCTTCAGTGGGAGTGGTGCATGTGATCTTTTGATCTGAGATCACTATGGTACCTTGTGTGCATGGATCCTTACTTTGGTTTATTTTCTAGCACTCCACTTTGAGATGTGTGTGGGATATTCTGGATATGGCAAAGTATGCATGGAGGTTGTAAGTGGTCAACAAAGAATCAGTCACTTCTTATAGAAGGAGAGAACATCTTATGTGATCTCATAGGATGGTGACTCTGAGAATCTCTGGCCAAAGTAGGGATGAACAGTAAAAATAGTTTCTACTTGTTCGTCAATCAAGTCATCATCATCAGATCGAGATATATATGGTTAGGTATTTGGGTTTGACATATTTTCATACCTATGGTTTTTTAGGATGTTGTGTGATTAAAGGATTGAATTGCACGGTAACTCATTACGGAAAGATAATTTTGATATTTTTATCAAATTTTAAATCTTTTGGGTAGTCATGACACACTGTTAGACATCAATCTTGACTTGTAGGCTCTTCAAAATTAGAAAAGTTTAATTCAAGAATCAATTAGGAAGAGCTCTAGTTGATTGGGACTCTCAAGCTGACCGAATCCAATCGGATTTGGATAACGTCGAGAATTTTGGTCCACTGCTGGCTAGATTTGGAACCTAATGAGTCATACATAATAAAAATTTAATTTTGATCTAATTAATTTGAATTTATTATAAATTCAATGGGTTAATTAAATTGCTAGCACATGAATTAACCCAAGTTCTCAATTGGGTTCAGTGCAAAGGTGTTTGTGCTAACCTAGTCTTGTTGCCTTGACCTAATGTGATTAGGTTTGAACCATCTAATTTATTAGTTGGTTTTATTTGATTTTGTAAAAGTATTCCACATAGAATCAACCTCCTCCACATCAAATCACACGCATAAATATGGGTGGCATCATATTTATTTTTGGGAATTAAGAAGGAGAGTCCTTCTTTCTTACTCCTCTTAAAATTATTACATCTTCCGCACATCCCTTATTTTTGTGTGCCATCAGATGGTGCCTTGAGATGTGGGATGTAGAAGAGGAGAGGGAGTCCTTTACTAGGAAGGAACTCCATGCCATTTTGAATGTGGACACCCCATTTATGGCATTGAGAAATGAAGAGTCCATTTCTCATGGGACTCTTAATTCCTCTTTTATTCCACATGTTTTTCATCTCTCCGTGCGCCATATGATGGTTCTGGATAATTGTTGGTGCAAAAGTGGAGGAATCCTACTTGAAGGCTCTTCCACACCTAGAGTTTTTATATAAAGAATTTATTCTTTATGGAAACAAAGAGATAGCACATGGGATGTGTTTGCGCCAATTAATTTCTCTCTTTATTCCTCACACCATTTTATGGTGTTCAGATTTTTTTTGGTAGAGGAGTCCTTTTACAAATGAAACTCTTCTTATTCTATGCCATATTCATTGGATTTATATGTTAAAAAATAATATATGCATGTAATATAGTTGGGATGCCAAGAGTTGGCACCCCTTGGTGTCATGTGTGGTGCCCCTTCATCCCTTATTTAAGAGGCACCCCATATGGCATAAAATCCATCCAAAAATGGTTTTAGATGTGGGATTAGATGAGGAAGAGGTGGTAAAAATCTAAAATGAAAATAGAAAGAAAAAGGGAAGGAAAAATAGAAAGGAAGAGAGGAAGAAAAAAGGAAAGTATGAGATACTTGTCCTCAAATCAGATTGTTCATGTGTTGAACATAAAATCTGATTAGAGTGTAGTTTGATACTTTAGGAAAGAGTTTCTAAAGTAGTCCTAGTGGAGGTCATGAAAGCATACAAGCAATGGTATATTAAGTTCTTGCAAAGGACTATCAGCAGCACACTTAGGAAGAAGGCAACAACACCATGACGAGTTGGGAAGGGCCCTGATCAATCCTGTATGGATCACCGTTGGAGGGCTTCTACTGTGGAGTCTCATGGAGATCTCAAAATCATCAGTTCATGATCTTCATGGTGGTATATAACTTCTGATCTTCTCCTCATATGCTTGATTTTGTGATTTGATTGTAATCATCAAGGGGTTCTTTGGGTTTTTGAGTTCCAATGGTTGTGTTTAAATGTTAAACCTTATTTTTATTATTGTATGTATGTTAAAAATTTTGAAATCTATATTCTGCTGTGTCACTAAAATCCAACAGTGGTATTAGAGCCATCCTTGATTGATTCAATCAAATTTCATGTTATTCCTGTGATATGGATTAGATCCAGTTCAAATTAAGTCAAAATTAGATTTTCTGGTTGATGTTTTCTTGATGATTTTGATGTATTTTTATTAATGATAAAGTGTTATCAATCTATGATTGAATCTTGGACATTAAATTCCATGATTTATAGACTTATGAGACAAGTTTAATTTAGATCCTATGATCTATTTTTTGATGGAATTGAAATCTAGTGCATGTGATGCGCGGGTGTCTTGGAATGCTACATATGGATGTACATTGCCAAGACTTAAGGTTCTTACATTTGATGTATTTACTTAAGATCCAAGGGCTGACCACTATGTTATCAGGCACTCACCATGTTAAGATCCATGTGTTGAATCCGACCCAAAAATCCTAGATGGGGCATATTAAGTATAGCATTAACATGGGTTAAGGTTATTAATTGAAATCATTTCAATTTTGTAAAATAATTTTACATCATTTTATGTAAAATTTTTTGCTCTGAAAACTAGATCGGCTCACCCCTAAACTGAGTTGGCTCACTTCAGTGGATCGACTAAGTCTGATACTTGATCAACTAACTGATCTTGAATAGTAACCATTACTGTCTGGTTTGATTTAACTGGGTCAGATCAGTCAACACTAAATCGATTAAAATAGGAGACTGGATCGACTCAGTTCAAAACTAGTCGGCTGAGTTGGTATGCCAATTGGTATCACATAGTTTCAGATCTGAAAATTCTCATATAAACTAAAATAAAATCAATCATAACAAACTTTAGATCATATCTAAATATTTTATGATTCTAAATTTTATTTTTATGATTAAAATAATTTTAATCATATAGATTAGATGTTTTACTTTTCATACAATTCATGCTTTGTATCACATACAACAAATCTTAGGGTTTCAACATCTAGGGTTTTGCAAAAAAGTAGTTCTTCCTTTCGTGTTCTTCTTCATGGAACCTCACAGTAGCACCCCTACATGCCATGAAAAGCATCCCATTGAATGGAAAGAGAGGATCATATAACCCTACTTGCTCCTATGACCGGACGGCCTGGTGATTATCCAATCCGAGTACTTTGCTACTCAGAACATCTAATCTAATTCACATATCATATATGCAAAAAAATTTAGATCTAATCTAAATTATATTATATCTGATTTTACATTAGATCATATCTAAAATCAGATCACAACACATCTCATGTATTTCTAAATCTAGATTTCAACTTCACATACATATATGTTCATATCATAACGAACCTTCGCTCTGAGCCCATTTGTAGGGAAGCATGGTGGGGTTCGTGCATGCATTTTTTAAAATTTATAGTGGAACATATATAGATTAAATAATTTAATCTACAATACATGCGTAGATCAAATCTAAAATCACCATACAGGATCTATGATATGAACTAATATGCATATATCCAAAACTGAAATCTAAAATTCAGCAAGTATAGATCATATCTATGCGTAATTAGATTATATCTAATTTATATTTAGATCATATCTAAATATTAATTGAGATCAAAACTTTATACCTGAGCATGGGTAGTAGGTCACTACATCCAAAATCTGTGGTAATTAATTTTTCATGATGCTTAGCAGCCACACACACATCCCGCCTCTACAGGTATCCACACAAAGCCCTTGTACTGATCGATCTCCTCGAAGTGCTAGCTCACGAGGACACCATACTTTGGCTGATCTAAGAAGAATCATAAAGAAGATGATAAATAAAGAGACCCTCTCCTTTTCTTCCTAGATCCATGCATCAGATCTCTACAATAGAAATCAAGAGAAGAACCCTTTCTTCTTAATTTTCTCACGCATAAGAGAGAACCTTTCTCTCTTCCTTTCACACCTTTAAGAAGAACTTTTCTTTTCTAATTTTTTATGATAAAAATTAGATCTAATATTATTTTTTATGATAAAAAATATATAAAATCTTGAGCCCTAGAAGAATCTAAAAGAAAGACCAAGAGAAGAACCGTTCTTATCTCTTCTTCTCTCTTTTTCTCCTTGATCTAGAATTGTAAGAAGCCCCTTATGCCCAACCAGATTTTTTGACATTTTTTCTCTAAATTTTTATATTAAAAATTAAATTTAATCTAATTTTTATCTTAAAAAAAAATCTTAAAGAAGAACTCCTTCTTCAAGGCTGCGCACAAGAAAGAAGACCCTTCTTCTTCCTTGATCTAGAACTTTGGGAAGCCCTAAATGCCCCACCAAATTTTTTTCATATTTTTTCTCTAAATTTTTATATTAAAAATTATATTTTATCTAATTTTTATTTAAAAAAAAAATCTAAAAGAAGAACTCTTTCTTCTTCAAGGCTTTGCACAAGAAAGAAGACTCATCTTCTTCCTTCTCTTTCTCTCTTTGAGAAGAACTTTTCTTCTTCAATTTTTTGTTGTATAACCAACAGAGGAGCCTCTCTTTGATGCCCAAAAACTAGCAAGGAAGTCTTCCAAAATTCATTCAAGAAAGGAAGAGAAGAAGAGAGATAAGGTGTATGGGATATGGGGTGTCCAACTCTTGGACTCCCCCTTCTCCCTTTTTTTTTCTTTTGGGCGACAAGAAAGAGGGGAGGAATTCCCCTTTTTTCCATAGAAGGAAGAGAGGGGGTGCTGCTCTTTTGTGGGCATGAGGAATTTTTCACGTTAAGAGGTGGGGCATTGAGATTTATATCACATGGGTTTTAGGTTTTAAGTTGGTTAAGTCCAATTCCAAATAGGACTCAAGATCTTGTTCCAACTCTAACTAACCCTTAGATTCAATCCTAACCAATTTAGAAATTAATTATAACAAACTAACTAATTAGATCCTAGCCCAATTATGAAATCAATTAGGCCCCAATCTAATTGAAAATTAGTTAGATTAAAATCTCATTGATCCAGGGATTGATTCTTGATGGATTTCAGAGAAGCTATTTAATAATAGGACTTGATCCAATCAAGCCTATTATCCAACAGGGTTTGATCTAATCAATACATATATAAAATAATTGAATCTCATTCAACTTAGAATTTGATTTGCATCCTTGAAATCAATTGGAATAAGCCCTATTATCCAATAGGGATGCATCCAATCAATCCAAAGTCTATCTAATTGAATCTAATTCAATTAGATCTGATCCAATCTCCATTGCTCAATCAAATTAAGCCAATTAATAATCATATTATTAATTAATTATTTTTTTAATTTATCAATCAATAATAAATAATTTATTGTAACCTTTGCATAGGATTAATCATCAATCAAATTGATAATTAAATCCTTTAACGATTTATAATCATCGATCAGCCATTTAATCAGACAGGTACTTCTATGTGTATGACCCCATAGGATCAATCCTAAGCTGGTAGCACTAGAACAATTTTTGTTCAAATCGATGTAACCATCTAGTAATGGAATTTGACGTCTGGATAAGTCAAATGTATGCCCAGCAACACTCTAGAACCCATGTGAATATAGTTACCTATAATTCATCCCTTTGACACTTGATGCTCAAGGATGACTAAGGATTAAATTGTCAATCTAAGAAGAGTGGTCTACATTGTATCTCAATCTTAAAAATCCTATGACTCCTCACTAGGACTACTTTGGTTAAAATTTTACTGAATTGAAACACAGTGATGCATCATCTCTAATTTACTTAGAGCGGTCAATCCCATCTTGACTCGCACTCTAACTTCATAAGTACTTGACTGTACCCAGAAACTTTCCATCATCGAATTAGAAATTTGGATAGTCCGACACCAAAGTACAGTGAGTTACTTGCAAGTCACCAAGGCAGTCTCAGATCAGAGGCACATATACCCATATCCCATCAGAGCAACCCTTGATAGTAGAGTGCTCCAGAAGTAGTCACGCTCAGTGAAATATACTCTTACATATCACCCATATGTCATATCTGTGTCATCACACATCTTGATTAAGAGGACAACCAACTAATATGGCATACAGTGATCTACACTCGATATAATTATCATTCTTGTAATAATTATATTATTTGATCACGAGCAGGATTTAAGAACTATCCGATAAATCCTCCTTTATCATTTTGAAAGTAACTCTAAGGACTTCATCATAATATATGAGTTTTATTTTGGAAGATGTATTCCTTATGATGAATCTACCAAATAATATTTATCATTTTATAATTCATATACTTGTATGGAGCATAATCATCTACAATCTAGATGATTGACTTTAGGATACATTTTTCAACACTAATAATTCAAAAAATTTAATTTATGAATTAAGAAAAGAGAAGAGAAGAGATCAACCAGAAAATCACAATCCTCCCACTGACTTCATCAAGTCATTGAATTAGATTAGGGTCATGCTGGTTGAAATGGAATCTAGATCGATCACACTGATCAACCTTAATGGCATGGGTCAACTCAAATCACTTAGCAGTTTAATCAAGATATAATTCACCAAATTGGCCAGGTAAGTGAGATCGGTGGGAGGGTATGCCAAGCTTGCCTTAGACACCATCAAAATGGCTAGGTAAGCTGCTCTCAATTAAAAACCACCGATCGAAATGTCAAACTTATCTTAGACACTAATTGGTTAATTAGTTTTGATTTAACTAGTCTAATGATTCGGGTTCAACCACTGAGCTACAATCAAAGTCCATTTAGTCTAATCAAAGATATAGACTTAACCATCTACAACTATTATATTGGTTCTAGAGAAATTTTGATTTTATCTAATTCAACATTTGATTGATTTAATCAATTTCTCTACATGGTCCAACTCTTTGATTCTAACCTTAGGTCTAACCCAATTAAGAGGACTTGATCAGAGCTAACCCATGCCCCTATGTTTTATGCAATGTCATTAGATCTCAATTTATAATTCTAGATCTAATCAATTTTATATGTAATTCTTAATTAAGTTTCAGTATCAATATGGATTTAGGTTAAGATTTGAACAATTTCAACTTTTCATTTTGTAATCAATTTTCAACAAATTTTATGCAAAAATTTTTTATTCTGAAACTGGATCGACTCAATCAATATTGAGCTGGCTACATAAGAGGACTGGGTCAACTTAGTTTAAAACTAGATCGGCTTAGTAATTGTACGAGCACGATTCAAGAAGTTTCGGATCTAAAAATCTTATATAATCTTAAAATAAAATCAATCATAAACACCTTTTTAGATCATATCTAGATTTTTTATGATTTGAGATTTTATTTTCTCATGATTAAAATAATTTTAATTATATAATTTAGATATTTTACTTTTCATATAATTTTGTATCACATACAACAAATCTAAGATTTCAAGATTTAAGATTTTGCAGAAAAGTAAGTTCTTCCTTTCGCATTCTTCTTCATGAGATTTAATCACATGGCACCCTTACACGCTATAAGAGCATCCCATCGAATGGAAAGAGAGAATCATTAAACCCTTCTTACTTTTATGATCGGATGGACTGGTGATCAATCCAATCCAAGTACTTGCTAATTGGATCATCTAATCTAATCACATATCATATATGCTTGAATTTAGATCTAATCTAAAATATATCAAATCTGATCATAACCTTAGATTACATCTAAATCAAATCATAAATATCACATGCAATATATAAAATCAAATTTTATCAAAGATCAGTACAAACTAAGACAATCTTTTCACTGTAAGGGATAAACCCTACAGCAGAATAATCTTATTTCAGTTTATGTGATCTATCATTAATTAAATTAAGATCTAAGATATTACATATCAGATTTAAATAAAATTAAATTTTATACCTAATATGCATATATAACATGTCATAATGAACCTAGACTCTGATACCACTATTAGAAAATATAGGTGATTTCATGCATGTATTTCAAAAAATTTTAAAATAAAATATAGTAAAAAGTATCTAAATTAATCATATTAACCTAACATGCATATGATTTGATCATTAAATCAACCTACTCTAAGATTTATGATATGATATGTTGCATATAAAATCTAAAAAAATTCAGAAGATAAAATCTACATGCATGGATGTATGTAGTAGATCAAATCTACATCTAACCAAGTTCTAAACTCGATACCTGAGCACGGGTTGATGATCGTCACTGTTGAGAGACGTGGTAAAGATGATTCTTGCTGGTTGCTCGTAGCTGCACACGTATCCGATCTTTATAAAAGGTCCACTCGAAGCTCCGATCTGATCGGTCTCTTCGGGAGTGGTAGCTTGTGCAAAGACCATCTTCTTGGTTGATCTAGATCTTTTTTTTAAATCTCTCAAACTTTTTCAGAGATTGAAGAAGGACTTCTAGAGGAGATGAAGATATGCAAGAGGTATGGAGAGGAGATGCTCTTCTCTCATCTTTTTCTCTCTTCCCAAACCCTAAAGAACAAACCCTAAAATTTAGGTTTTGCGCTAACCCAAGAGGAGAGGACTCTCCTCTCTCTTTCACGCCATGAACTCTTACCCAAGGCCCCTTCATGTAGAGAGCTCTTTTCTTGGTCTCTTACATGCACAAAAGAAATAACCAACTCCTTTTATTTTGGCATGTAAGGAGTTAGGGTGAAGAGTCCAATATTGCTTGGACTCTTTCTTACATTGTTGCATCTTTTCACAATTCCAATGCCAAAACAAATATGGGACACCCCATCCTAATATTTTCCATGATAAATCAGATCCTTATCTAATTTCCCATAGTAAGAAACCTCCATATTGTCACACAAAATAAAGGAATAAAAGGCATGGGTGGCCAGGTCTTATAGATAAGATCACATCTTATCTAATATGGTAACTTATTCAAATCAGATTTGAACCTTCCATATGGATCAGATTATTATCCATTCTTAGACATGAGAAAGAGAGGGTGGAGGGTCTTTTGGCATGAAGAAATCTCATGCAAAAACCTTTTGTGCATGAGGAATTGTGGAGTCCAAAAGTTTGTGGCGCAAGGGGGGAGTCCAACATTTTATGGACTCATGATTTTCAAATTGACTCCAAACCAAATCATATCTGGTTTAGCCCAAATAAATAGATGAAATCTAATATAATTAGGTTCATAATTTTTTAATCAAATTTTAATCAAATTAAAAATTGATTGAACTAAAGTCCTAATCAAATCAGAGACAATTCTTTCTTAGCGATTAGGTCATCTCATAACCTTATCGGGTCAAACCTAATTGAACCTAATTCAATTAGATTTTACAAATCCTCTTTGCTCAATCAAATTGAGCTAATCAGTAATCTAATTGATAATTAATCTTTTATTAATTTACTAACACTTGGTGAATAAATTTACTGTAATTTTTGTATAAGGTTAACCATCAATCGAATTGATGATTAAGCCCTTGAATGATTCTTAATCGTTGATTAGTCACATGATCAGTCAGAAACTTTTTTTGAGTGTGACCCCTAATAAATGATATATTTTTATATTTATTGAAAGTATTTTTGATAATTTATGGTGCTAAGATCTTCTTAAAAATCTAATTTTATGAATAAATTAAATTTTCTTGTAAAAATAAATAATTTTGAAAAAAAATAAAATTAGAGTATATTTATAAAAAATAGATGTTGATCTAATTAAGCAATTTAAGCACCAAAATAATGAAAAATTTTTAAAAAATTTAATACATATTTTTTTAAAAAAAAATTCAAACAAAAATCAGAGCAAAAATTTAGTCAAAATATCTTAAAAAATCTTAAAAATAATCTTCGATGCACGGTGAACTGGCCGCTTGATCCACAGAAGCAAGGATGTGGTCCATAGAACAGTTTTGTGGTCCATAGGTGCGGCTCACAGTGGGTTGAGATGATTTTGCACGATCCAACGATCCACAATCATCCCGGCTCAGATCCAATGGCTGTTGTTCATTGTCGATTGATAAGAGGAAGTTTTTGCATGATCCAATGGTCAAGAATTCATCCATCGTGAGATCCGACGGCTGTCATCATCTCTGACTTGGTTAACGAGATAAAAGGCACTATCCAATGGCCAAAATTCAATTTAGAGCATGATCGAATGGCTGAGAGCAAATCCGACTATAAGAAGAATCTAAACAGTGGTTTTTGATCAGATCTGGGTGGTCCAAGCTTTATCCGATGGCCAAAAAAATTTCTAAGTGTTTAATACATTTTCTAAGAGTTTTAAGACTCTTTTTCCTATCAAAAAAATATAAAAAATTTATCTATAAATAGGAGGTCAGAGAATAAGTCTAGAGAGTAAAAAAATTGAGTAGAAAGTATAAAAAAAATAGAAAAAAAATTTGATAAGTTTAGGGACCCAAGGAGAAGAAGGAAAAAAATCAGTTCACTCTACGGAGTACGAAAGAAGACAGAGAGGTCATTATCCATCTTCTATATGAGACTGGGCTGATCAACTTCAAATTTTTATTATAGTTTATTTTTATTTTATTTTATTATTTTTTTTAAATTTTTGTACTTAAATTTTAATTCTAGTTAATAAAAAAATTATTTTCTTATACTTTAAATTTTTGTCTTTTATTTTTTGCAAGTAGATGCTAGTTAGTAGATCTTAGTATCAATTTATTTTATGTACTTTAAATTTTTATTATTTATTTTTATTACAAGTAGATGCTAGGATCTAAATAGTAGATCTTAGTATCCGATTTATTTTTTGCACTTTTAATTCATATTTTCTGACTTAAATTACTTTATTCAAAATTTTATTTTTTTTATAAAATCAAAGATTTCAAATCAAAATTCTGTCTTCTCTATGAATTTGACCCAACTCACTATTTTCCATATATTTTTAATTTTTATTGAAGTCAGAATTTGATTGATAATCACGATGTCCTAACGACAACATCGCGAGCGTATCAATTTTTGGCACCATTTTCGGTGAAGGCAATAATTTTAATATTTGATTTTTTTGATTTTCTTATAAATATAGCTTACTAATTTTTTTTAATTTTTTTTTACAAAAAAAAAATTCAAAAAAAAAGAGATAGAAAGTTTCCAATTTTGTTTGGTGAGATCAATCCTAACCCTAACCCTAACTTTTTTTTTAGTATTAATTACTATTTTTTTTTCAAATTAACCTAAAATTCACCTACATAAATCTAATAAAAATTATATGACAAGAGTAGAAATTTAATTATTTAGAAATATTCGTCATCTTAGATTTTTTTTTGGTGATCACTAGAGACAAGGTAAGCTTTCAAGTTTGATTAATTTCATGCATCTAATTTAGTTGCATGGAACCCCTTGTTTAAAATTGGTTGTGCATATTTATCTCAAATCAATTTAAGGGCAACACCCATAACAAAATAAGGTGGGGATCTCATCACCCTTCCTTAAGCTCAAAAACAACCAACCAGCATCCTGCATTAACCCTAGCCTAATTAAAATTTAGTAGACATTGGCCCCTAGGATCAATTGAGTTTAGTTTGAGTATTGTGGTGAAGTCAAGTGCAAAGTAAGCTTGGACTCACCTCTAAAACTGATGTCTAAAGCAAGAGGTTACAAAGGCTCAGCCTAAATAGACTCGTGATTATTTAATTAGTTCCGTTAGCTTACCTGGTCAATCTAATTGGTATCTAAGACAAGCAATGAGGGGACCCCCACGACCCCACCTCTTACCTGGCTAGTTGAAGGAAGTGCGAACATACCCAATTTGCATCTAAGCTAAGCCACTCTATATCAAACTATTAGGTCTAAGAAACTCATAGGTGTCTAGGTTTAATTATCTGCTAACTTGATTACAATTAACACTCAATCACAACTAATTCTTCTCACCTTTCATCTTTAGGTCTAGGGCTTTCTTAAGGATCTCACCTTTAGAACTTCTCTCTTTCTTTCTCTTTTTTTTTTTCTTTCTCTCTCTTCTTAAAAAATAAAATTAAAAAAAAAATTGAACCACACACATTAGGATTTGCACTGATACATGCACGATATAATTTTTTATCTTGACCTAGTTAAACCTAATCTTGAAATTGAACGACTGATCCATGTTACACCTAAAAATTAAATGGCTAGAAATTCTGAAAACTACCTAGGCAGATGAAGGAATATTTTATTTCTTCTACCTATAACCCATCAATATTTTCATCATTCTATGAAATTAAACATTCTGATTCTAGTCCTAAGGTTGATTTGAACCTGATAGCCCAAAAATTAGATAAAGTCGACCTTCTAATACATAAATGCCTAGCCTTAGATCTACAATCTCTTGTGCAATACACATCATCTCCCAAATATCAGGAGATTTATTCTATCTGTGCTAGCTCAGCCCATCATATGAGTGAATGTCCCATGACTATACAATTTTCACCTTTCATCCAAGAACAAGTTTAGGCTGCTCAAGGTTACTCTAGTCCTATTAATGATTCATTCTTAAACACATATAACCAAGATTGGAGGAACCATCCTAATTTTTCTTGGAGACCCCAACAGACTCAGGCCCATATCCAAATTTTTTCTGTACAAAATTTTTAAAATAGGCCCCAATACCAAAACTATGCTTATAAAAGAGATCAACCGAGTCAGCCTAGTCAGCCATCCTATTATAATCAGTCGTTATACCCATCTCCTCAACAGACCAATCTAGCCGACGATAGATTTAGCCAACTTCAACAAATGATCATGACCCAACAGCAATTCCTCACTAGGCTAGAGCACAAATAGATCAATTAACTGAATCTACCATGAAGAGAGAACTAGGTCAATTGCCAAATGAACCAATACCAAATTTTGAAAATGACCCACCAATCCATCGATCACCTAGACCTAGTCATCAATCCAATGTCCCACCTAAGAATCCCCAATTTGAAAGTGACAATGCAATTTTTGAGCTTAAAAGTGATAGGATTCTTAAGGACCCATATCAAGTCTAGGTGAGTGAGGCTAGTACTGATGCTAGTCAAAATGAAAATTTGAAAGAAGAGGTTAGTATTGAGAGTAACCCAAAAGAAGAACCTGAGCTCAGTACTGATACTGATCTAAGTGATAAAAAGAAGAGGGCGAATGAGTTATCTAAGATATATTCACCAAGAGTCCCATTTTCTTCAGTCCTAGAAGCTGGTTCTTCCACTCTAGAATCATCTTCTTCTCCAAAACTAAAGTCATCTTTGATTACACCTGAGCACACATGTTTAAAATCAACTAACACCCTTTCAGCACCTATTACTTCGAACTCAACACTTAACCCAAAAACTCAATTCATGAGCATTTGAGAAGAACAAATAGGAGAAATTCTTAGCAAACAAGGGTCTGTCAATGGATTTGTGAATTATCTTCTTAATATTGAAAAGATAAAATTGATAAAAAATAAAATTATAAAATATTTTTTGAAGATTGATAATAAAATATTAAAATTTATTATAAGCTATCTTCCTAAGATTGGCAATCCAAAATCATTGAAATTTATCAATCCAATATTTGACATGGGATAGATGAGAGAATCAGCATGGTCTGACTGAAGATGGTAAACTTAGCGCTTCCTAGGAGGCAACCCAGTTTCAATTTTTAACTTTTAACTTTTATCTTTTGTATTTGTTTAGGTTAATTAAGTCTTTTGTAGGGATCTAAAGATAATATTGTCTGAGTTGGGGGGAGAACCAATTTTGAAAAGACTTTTAGATCAAATGATATCTCACTTTTTCTTTCTCTTTGCATGCACCCTTCATTTTTTCTACTCCATTGAGGACAATGTCGATTAAGTTGGAGGGGATAATAAAAAATTTTAAATTTTTAAAGTCCTCAAGTAAGTTAGTATTTAGTATTTAAGCACCTGATTATACTTAAGAATCAAGTTAAATCAAGCATTTTTAAAAAGAAAATTGATGTATAGATAAGAGAGTTTGTGAGATATTAAGGGATCAAGTATTAAGAAAACTCAATTAAGAGTTAAGTTTAGAACTTAAACAATTTTCTTTGAGCATTTTTAAATTTTTTTACTAGCATCAAAGAAGAGTTAACTTTTTATGGACTTATGTAGGGTAACTATATGTTTCTTCATATAAAAATTAAAAAAAAAAAATTTCAAGTACTTCATACTGAGTAACCAGGCCTCTTTGCCTAAGCAAGCATTGAGTTTCATGTCAAAAGGTATGAAGGGCAAAGAAACTTTATTGTAAAGCTAGTTTTAACTCATAGCCTGTTTGATTTGAGCAAGTAGGTCCGAGAGATATTTTATATCTAGTGCCCTAAAGCCATCTGATTCAAAAGTCACTGACTGAAAACTCACTACATGGGTCAAATAGAAAGCTTAAGGGGTTAAGACATTCAATAGCAGTACAACATTAAAAAAAAAAATCAATCAATAATTAAAGAACAGAAGTAACTATATACTTATCCATATAAAGGTTAATGATTTGGAGATAAAGGTAAGAATAAATTTAGAAAAATTTAAAAAAATTTTAGTGTTCTCAGTTTAACTCTTATATTGATTAGTATTAATACTTCAATGATATATCTCACTCATGCTTTATTGGACATCAGTGACCCTTTTTGAAAATTAGTTGGTGAAATTCGAAACTTTAAGTTAAATGGTACTTAATTCTAAATTCTTTCTTTACTCGAGGACGAGCAAAGTTTCAGTTGGGAGGTGTGATAAATGATATATTTTTATATTTATTGAAGATATTTTTGATAATTTACGGTGCTAATATCTTATTAAAAATCTAATTTCTTGAATAAATTAAAATTTCTTACAAAAATAAATAATTTTATAAAAATATAAAATTAGAACATATTTATAGAAAATAGATGTTGATCTAATTAAGCAATTTAAGCAATAAAATAATAAAAATATTTTGAAAAATTTAATGAATATTTTTTTAAAAAAATTTTAGATAAAAATCAGAGCAAAAATCGAGTCAAAATACCTTAAAAAACCTTAAAAATAGCCTTTGGTGCATGATGGACCGGCCGCTCGGTCCACAGAAGCAAGGGCGCGGTCCACAGAACCGTTTCACGATCTACAGGTGCAGCTCATAGTAGGTTAAGATGATTTTGCACGATCCAATAGTCCACAATCATCTCGACTTAGATCCAACAGCTGTTGTTCGTTGTCGGTTGATAAGAGAAAGCTTTTGCACAATCCGACGGTTGAAAATTCATCCATCATGAGATCTGATGGTTGTCATCATCTCTGACTTGGTTAAAGAGATAAAAGGCACCATCCGATGGCTAGAATTCAATCTGGAGCATGATCAGATGGCTGAGAGTGAATCCGACTATAAAAAAGATTTAAACAGTGGTTTTTGATCAGATCTGGGTAGTCCAAGCTTCATCCGACGGTCAGAAAAATTTTTAAGTGTTTAATACATTTTCTAAGGATTTTAGGACTCCTTTTCCTACCAAAAAAATATAAAAAAATTATCTATAAATAGGAGGTCTGAGAATAAGTCTAGAAAGTAGAAAATTTGAGTAGAAAGTGTAGAAAAAAATAGAAAAAAAATTAGTTAGGCTTTGAGACCCAAGGAGAAGGAGAAAAGCCAGTTCGCTTTACAAAGTACGAAGAAAGATAGAGAGGTCATCAATCATCTTTCCGATGAGGCTGGACTGTTCAACTTCAGATCTTTGTTATAGTTTTATTTTTTTTTTATTTTATTATTCTTTTAAATTCTTTGTACTTGAATTTTAATTCTAGTTAATAAAAAATTTATTTTCTTACACTTTAAATTTCTGTCTTTTATTTTTTGCAAGTAGATGCTAGGATCTAGTTAGTAGATCTTAGTACCAATTTATTTTATGTACTTTAAATTTGTATTATTTATTTTTATTGTAAGTAGATGCTAAGATCTAAATAGTAGATCTTAGTACCCAATTTATTTTTCACACTTTTAATTCATATTTTTTGACTTAAATTGCTTTCTTCAAAATTTTATTTTTTTTTGCAAAATCAAAGATTTCAAATCAAAATCCTGCCTTCTCTATGGATTCGACCCGACTCACTATTTTTTATATATTTTTAATTTTTATTGAAGTCAGAATTAGATTTATAAGCACGGTGTCCTAATGACAACATCGCGAGCGTATCAACCCCATAGGTTCGAACCTAAGCTAATAGCATAAAAATAAATTTTTGAACTAATCGATGTAACTATCTAATAATGGGACCCGATGTCCGGATAGGTCGAATGATGACGAAGCAACATTCAAGAACCTACTGGCGTATGGTAACCGTATAATTTATCCCTTTGACCCTAATGCTCAAGGATGATCTAGGATTTAACTGTCAACCCTAGATAAGTCATCCATATTGTATTTTAATTTTTTAAATCCATCACATAAATTATCCGAGCCTAGATTTTGATAAATTGAAATACATTGATATATTACTCCTACTAATTCAAAGGGGTCAATTCTATCTTGACTCACGCATCGATTTGATAAATACTTAAGTGCACTCAAAAATCTTCCATCACTGAATTATAAATTCAGATAGTTCGACATCAAAGTATAGTGAGTTGCTTGCAAGTCACCATGGTGATCTCAGGTCGGAGGGACACTATACGCATACCTTTTGCGAGCTACTCTTGATAACAGAGTGCTCTGCAGTTGGTCATGTTCCGTGACGATGTACTCCTACATCTCACTTGCATGCCATACCAGTGTCTCCACACCATTTGATTATGAGGACAACCAATACATATGACATACAACAACCTACACTTAATATCGCTATCATCCTAATAATAGCATATCGTTTGGTTGCGAACCAGTTTAAGGACTATGCGATAAAACCTCCTTTATCGATCAAAGTAATCCTAAGAACTTTATCACAACATAGGAGTTCATTAGAAGATGTAACCTTGTGATGAAAAAAGGCCAAACGTTATAACATTTATTATTGATTAATTCATATACATTTATAATTAGCACAATCATTAAATGATTGGCTTTAGGACATAATTCCCAACATGACCAACTCTAGTGCATCTATGGATAGGTTCATAACCAATTATTTCTTCAAACTTCTAGCAATTAGGTTTTGTCCTAGGCAACCCTTCAACACGTGATGGTACTTCCACTGAAAATTTTGATTTGATCCAACCATTAACATGACAACACCAAGTGCATCCAATAAATGGATGTCCAGGTTCGAGTGTGGTTCAACTAACCTAAGCATTGATCTAAAGGTATAATAAGATGATCATATGATGAATAATAATTTTAATATCTAATAGATATGAGGTGTGTGGCACATTCAAAGCCTATTTGAAATGTTGGACCCATTATCACGTACCTTAATGGGAGGCTATGAACAAGTTATCTCCATAACTGTATCATTTTATGGACCTAATAATTTAAAAGATTTGATTTTTATTGATCTAAGAATAAAAAAAGAAGTTGACCTGCAAGTTGTAAATTTTTTTACTGACTTCACCAAGTCATGTAGAAGATTAGACACAAGCTAGCTAAAGATACCTAACAGTCATATTAATTTACCTTGATGGCATGGGTCAGCTTGAATCAACTAGTGACCTAATCAAAATATAATCTACCATGTTGGTCAGGTAAGTGAGATCAGTGGGAGGGATATGCCATTAACTCGTCATAGATGCCATCTAGGTGAGTAGCTCCCAATTAATAATCACTTGATCAAAACTATCAGATTTACCTTAGACACCAACTAATTAATTAGTTTCGATTTGGTCTGTCAGAAGATTCAGACTTAACCATGGAGCTATGATCATGGTCCATTTATTAAGTTTAAAAATACAGACTTGATCAAGCTTCAACTATTGACGTTGATCTAGAGAAATTTTAATCTAGTCTAATTCAACTCTTGATTAGATTTAACCAATTTCTCTACTTAGTCCATATATATTTCTAACCCTAGGTCTAACCCATTAGAAAGACTTGATTCATGCTAACCCATAGCCCATTGATTTATGTGATGTCTTAATGATCTTCAATTCTCAAATCTAGATTATTTAAATTTAATTCAAAATTAAGTGTGTGAAATGTGTGTTTCAGTTTGTAGAACTATTCTATCAGAATTTCAAGTGAAGCATATTATATGTTTCAAGTCATGAAAATAAATTTTCATAATATGTTTAACAATTAAACATGCATAGATATGATCTAAACTTCATACATACATCACATGCATCATGATAACTTTTAGATCAATATCGATTATATCTAATATAACATGCTATTCAGATTCTAAAATAATTTTATATCTAAATTTATCTTATTATAATAAATAATAAATTACTTTAGATCTAATCTAAATATATTTATGATCAAAATAATTCATAAGAATCTGTTCATTTTTTTTTCATGAAACCAGATCACAATGACACCCCTACATGTCATAAGAGAATCCATTAAATGGGAAAAATAGGGAAATTAATTTCTCCAACTTTTTATGATCGGATGGTCTGTGATCTCATCAATCTGAGTACTGGGCTACTAAGATCTAAAATTTAATTTCTTATGCAATTACATCAATATATAATTTTGATAAAATAATTTATATCATGAATATGTCATTGATCTTATCAATCATATTTTTCATCTAATCTAATTAAATTTGATGCATCATATCAGATCTGAAACACATCTTATATTGATTATAAAATATCAATTTCAGATTTGATATCACATAGAAAATTAATTAGATACAAACATGAATGCATAAGGATTAATTTTCTGATTAAACCTATTTTGATATAATACAGAATTTTATTAGAAATCAGATCTGAAAATCTATCAAAACATATTCAATTCAAATCTAAAATAAGTCCAACTTCATAACCAAAATAATAATATTAAAATTTTATTAAAATTAATTTAAAATAAATTTCAAATCAGATTATTATTCCAGTAAAATTCAGTAATAATAAAATTCTATTATAACAAACTTATAACAAATCTTAATCAACCATTGATTAGGTTCATATAATCCAATCAAAATCAGATCATAAATCTTATTTAAGTAGATCTAAATCAAATGTAATATCTAACATAAAATTTTAATTACATATAATATATAAATAATTCAAAAAAAATCAGTTATGCATTCATGTATCAAAATATGGTATTGATACCAATTGAAGGAAAAGAAAGCCTGTTTCTAACGGATAACTAGGATTGCATCTCAAAATTTTCTATATATTGAACTAAATAAATATTAAATCTTTATCTAGATTATAGTGAAATAGAGATCAAATCTTTAGAATCTGGATTCAAATCCTTGTGTAGGCCTGGATTTGCAGGCCCTCTATTTTACGCGCACGCCAAGCTCCACAGGAAAGCAGGATGAAGCTTTGGATTGAAGCACCTTCGCAAGGCCACCAAGGGAGGAAAGAGAGCTGCTGATGTGATGCCTCACACCAGTCAGAAAGATGCCTGAAGAAGGCCCATGGCAAGAGAGGAGGGGGCGGCAAGAGGGGGACACGCCAAGGGTGGGACACCCAAAGTCTCTCATGCCTCTCTCTCTTTTTCTCTCTATCACACAATTTGATTGCTATCCTTCATAGGTAGAGACCCTCCCTCTTTATAGATGATTCCCCATGACTTATTAAGATTAGAATTTTTAATTCAAACAAGCTTTAAATCAATCCATAACTTATCAAAGAAGAACTCCTAGTTAAGAAAGGATTGGCACCTAACTTGGTGCCTACAGGCACCCACGCCCACACCCATGTGGGATGGTCCACAACCAGCACCATACCAGGTGTTGGTCAGCCATGGAGGTGAGAGAGTCTTAGTAAAAATAAACTCTAAGGATCTCATCCAAAATTAGATCAATTCGAATCCAATTTGAAGCTGATTCAAAATAATTTTGAAAGACTATCAATCTTAAACTATTTAGGATTTAGGATCAAGTCTAACTTGAAATTTTTGAACCTAATTAAATCTAATTAAATCAGATCTAATCTAAAATTAATTATTACTTTAATCCAATCTCTCATAGGCTTCTTGGATCATAGATCAAAAACTGTTTATCCCTAGAATTGAACCTGAACCTCATATGTAGTGCTAGTTAGACATAGTCAACTTTTTAATCCCGTTTGACCCATAACTTAATTATCAATCAAGTTAGTCTATATGTTCAGTCAAATCAAGTACTTTCAAATTAGACATATAAACAAAGATCAATTCTTTCCTACAATGTCTAACTTTTGTACGTAACTCCATAGGCTCGAACACTAAGCCGATAGCATAGAAATCATTTTCTGCACTAATCAAAATACCATCTAGTAATAATTTTTAATATCTAGATAGATCGAATAATCATAAAAAAATATTTTAGAACCTATGCATATGGTTACTGCATAATTCATCGCTTTGACCCTGAATGCTCTAGGATGATCTAGGGTTAATTATCAACCCTGCCAAAGTCATCCACATTGTATTTCAACATTTCAAATCCATCTCATGGATTTCCTTGACCTTATTAAATTGAAATGCAGCGATATATCCATATGCTTTGTAAGCAGCTCTTGACAGTAGAGCGTTCAGCAGGTGAGTCACTTGTTTCGTGATGATGTATTCCTACATCTCACCTGTATGCCATATCAATGTCACAACACTCTTTGGTTAAGAGGACAACTAGCCCATATGACACACAACGATCTCCACTCAATAAATATTATCATCCTGCAATGATGTATTATTTGATCATGAATATGTTTAAGAACTATACAATAAATCCTCCTTTATCGGTTACTGACATAGCTCTAAAGACTTTATCACAATACAAGAGTTCTACAAGGAAGATACAACTTTGCGATGAATAATGCTAAAATAACTTTTATTTATCAATGAATAATTTATATACAAAAGAAACTCAATCGTCATATGATTGGTATTAAGACATATTTTTCAATATAGATCAAATTTGAATTATCAATTTCATTGATGATTTGAATTTGGAAACTACTAATTTGTAAGTGTTACAGGTTCAATAACTGCTAATTATTAGCATAGAGACTTAATTATAAATATTATAATTTAATTGAGACTGATTAAATTATGGATCAAATTTTAATTAATTTAAATTAGATTTAAATTTAATTATATTTGATTTAATTTAATGTTAATTGGGTTTAATTATCCAAATTAGATTTAAATTTCAATCCTGATTGGATCAGGTTTGACATCCTTTTGAATTCAATTCGATTCGGACTCAATTGGAACTCAATTTGGATTTAGTTTGAACCAAATTAACCTTGACCCTTTGAGACTAGGTTCTTTGGGCTTCTCTCTCCAAGTGGCCGACCAAAAAAAGGATGGGGCCATATTTTTCTTGCTGATTCCTTCTTGGATGTGCGCATGAGTTGTTTGGGATGCAGTGCCCACTTTCTTGGTTTGTTGGGACTCTTCTTGATAAGGAATGATTTGAATTTGATTCAAATTAGATCTTATCAGATGTTAGCATGGAAATGAAGATAATTTTGTATGACAAAATTATAATGGGATTGGTTTTTGGTGTGAGAAATGATCACCGATTGTGTGTGCTAGTTGTTTCTCATCCCACTTCTTTCTTCACGCCTTCTTTCCTCCCTATTCCATCTTCCATGCCTCACTCCTTCTAGATTTGATCTAGACAGAGGCCTTAGAGAGAGAGAAAGAAAATCAAGAAAAAGTTTTTTGATTTTTTTTTATGGTTAGGATCAATCTCCAGGATCCTATACAGGGCTACTTCAAGTAATATAAGGAAAAGGGCCCTGATCCAAGCTGAAGAATGAAGCCTGCAAGAAAGCTAGCACCCTATGGGTTCCAAAGTTTTGATTAAGACATCTCTATGTAGATACTAGCAGAGGTCGGATGCTTGCACAGCTCTGACAGTAACCCCAAACATCCATAGGTTACGATTCGCGGAAGGAGGAGGGAAAAGCAGTCTAGTATAATTTCTTTCTTCCTGTTTTGATTTTAGATATGATTTATAAATTTATTTATGCATGTTAGATGATCCTAGGGTTGATTATGATTTAGAATTAGCATGCTTAGCTTAGATAAAAAAATTTAAAATATACTTTTGCTGTGGTTACTGTAACCGTATCGATCTATGCATGCGAATTAGCCTATTTTCTAACACCACAGAACCAAGTCACGATCCACAGCATAGGATCCTGGGTCTACACGTGGTACACAGGCTGGCGGAAAAAATTTGCACCATCAGATGGCTAGAAATGATTGGAAACATTTGATCAATGGCTGAAAACATGCTATCCTATATCCAGCAGTGGTGGCCCACATCTTGTGCACGATCGGATGGGTGAGAATCAATTTGGGCAAGATCGGATAGTTAGGGTTGATGTTGGCTAGAGAACTAAAGAGAGAAGAGATTTGGAGCACCATCCGATGATCCAAAAGCGATTTCAAGCAAGATCCAATGGTCCATATTGATTGCTGACTTGATTTAGGAGTGTTTTGGTGTGATCTCATGTGTTTGATCAGAATCCGACAGCCAAAAATTGTTTTCACTTGTGAGATGCATTTGGAATGCAATTTGAGAGGTTTAACATGTCCAAAACTACTATTATGTGAAGGAAATCAAGGCAAGTAAGGAGATATGATATAAGGAGGCCAGAAAGGCTATAAAAAGGACTCCAGGCATACAAGAAAAATCATCCAAGGGAGGAAAGGCATAGAGGGGGCAGCAAGCAAGCTTTGGATTGCAGGAAAGCTTCTAAAAAGAAGGTACTTAGAAGAGAGGTTTGTTCCTGTACTATCTCCATGCCTACACCATCTTGAAGATCAGATCTAAAGAGAAAGAAGAAAAGGAAGTCTAGCATGCTCAAAAAAGTTTGAAGGAAGAAGGAGAGGTCATCAACCATCTTTCCGATGAGACTGCACCAATCTACTCCAAATCTTTATTATAGTGTTTATTTTATTTACTTATTCTTTTAATTTTTTATTATAGTTTTATTTATTTATTTACTTATTCTTTTAAATTTCTTGTAATTGAATTTTATTTTTAATTAATACAAAATTTATTTTTATGCTCTTTAAATTTTTATTATTTATTTTTATTGTAAATAGATACTAAGATCTAGACTGTAGATCTTAATACTAAGTTAATTTTATGCATTTTAAATTTTTATTATTCATTTTTATTATAAATAAAAGCTAAGATCTAGATAGTAGATCTTAATATCAAGTTTATTTTTTACACTTTTTAATTTCTATTTTTTGACTTAAATTATTTTTTTATTTTTTATAAAATCAAAGATTTTAAATCAGTACTGTCTTCTCTGTGGAATCGATCCAACTCATTACTTTCTATATATTTTTAATTTTTAAAAAATCAAATTTAAACTGATAATCATGATGTTCTAACGACAACATCGCGAGCTATCAATTTTGGCACCATTGTCGGAGAAGGCACAATGCTAAAGTTTTTAATTTTTTTAATTTTTTTTATAAATATAGCTTACAACTTTTTTTTTGCTCTTTTTTCTAGAAAAAATAGAAAAAATCAAAAAAGGGATAGAAGATTGTCAATTTTGCTTGGTGAGATCAATCCTAACCTTAGACTTCTTTTCTTTTTAGCATTATTTACTTTCTTTTCAAATTAACTTAAAAATAACCCACTTAAACCTAATTAAAACTTTATGACAAGAGTAGAAACCCTAATTGCTTAAAGCATCTATTATTTAGATTTATTTATTTTTTGGTGATTGCTGGAGATAAGGTGAGCATCTCAAGTTTAATTAGTTTCATGCATCTAATTTAGTTGTATAGAACTTCTTGTTTGAAATTGATTGTACATATTCATCTCAAATCAACTAAAGGGCAACACCTATTAACAAGATAAGATGAAGATTTCATCATCCTTTCTTAGTCCAAAAACAACCAACCAGCATCCCTCATTAACCCAAGCCTCTAATTTAAAATTAACTAGACATTAGCCTCTAAGGAACTTGAGCTCAATAGGATAAGTGACCTCGAAAGTTGAACCGAATCGGGCCTAGTTGATCAATTGATATCTAGAAAAATAATTTAGAGACTACATTTTGAAGGAAGATGGTTATTTAATTGATTCCATTCGCTGACCTGGCCAACTTAGTTGGTGTCTAAAGAAAGCAATGGGGGACCCCCACCAATCTTACACTTATCTGGCCATTTGGTTGGTTAGGTTCACATTTAAAGTGCTTGATGGTGTACTGAGTGTTAGATGTGTGCCCTTGATACCAAATTGGCTGACACATTTCTGTACAAATATAAGGGCAAATTTTTTAATTTTGACTATAAATGAATAAAAGGGTTATTCTACTATCACATTGTGTACATTATGTCTGTAATACATCCTTTGAGTTAGTAGGAATGTTAATTCATATTTTTAAGAGTTGAAAATTTAAGGCATAAATTTACATAACTAACTCATAAACAGCTCCTGACCATAGGATCATCACGAGGATGGTGATAGATCTGGAAGGTTGGTGTACGATCGCTTCTTTAGGACAGATGTGTCTTGAGTCTATGGTGTGGAGACACCAGAGCGAGAGTACAGATATTCATTGAGAATGAGAGTACTGAACGTGACCACCTCGAGCAGTCATAAGGAAGTCTACCTTCTCGTCGATGACTAGCTCGATGCTGCAGCTGTGTGTTTAGTTCTTTGACCAGAGGTACATCAATAGTTCATCTTGAGTGTGTTGTAGTTTGACTACACCATAACTCGGTCTCCTAGCCATTCAGCACTTTGAGATGTATGTTGGTTGTAGCATATTCATTATAGGAATCAGATTGCACCAAGATGGGATCTATCAACCTCGGTGATAAGAGGAGTAGTCCTATGATGATCGAAAGATTGAGTCCTTAAGCCCATGGCCATGGTCAGAGTGAAATAATGAAAAAGAGTTTCCCATTGGAGTATCACATCGAACTCAGATCGATCGATTGATTCATATAACTGATGTTGGGTTTGACGAGTTCACCTTAACCCTAATTCAGTCGAGACTCATGATAGAAGAACTCAATCACATAGGTAGCTGCACCGAGAGGTTCATCTTCATTTCTAATGGGTTGTCATCATATACTGCTAGGTATCACTGATGGATTTTGAGAGCAATTAGAATGATCTTGATGATCAATCATTCTAATTGTCTGAATCAGAAGAGTTCTGATCCATCGAAAGGAGTTTCGATGATGTCGATGATGAGATCACGACATGTCTCATTACCATATGAAAATGAACCTAACTGGGTTATACAAACAAGAGTTAGGGTTTGGATGTCATCAATTGAGCTAGCTCAGTTCGATTGATTTGGATTAGATCCAATTAGATTCAAAGAAATCATGCTAGCACACGATTGAGCCTAACTTTCTCCTCGTGTAATCTTTTCTATCTCGACTGAGCTAAATGTGATTTGACTCATCCAGAGAATCTTGAGAAGGTTTCTCACAGTTTGATTAGAGCCAGTCTAGCTCAGAAAAGACTTATCTTAATTCATGAGATGAATTTAAGACAACACCTGCTAATTCCTATCACCTGCCATTTTCATTTTAGGACATTGGTCAAACGTTGACCCATGGATCTTGGACTGAAGGCCACTTGGCAAGAGGTCATTGGAGATTTTTTGTAGAGTGTCCACCTGCTAATTTTACCCTCAAAGTGGGCACCATAATCAGATATGACGTGCACCCCAAGTGGATAAGGATAGAGTCCCATGAGATGAGGACTCTGATCCCTTGATCAACTTGGACTGTGGGGCGACATCTCACTGTGCTTATCCAGTGTTGGTGCCAACAGTAGGAGGGATTGTGGGGATTCTTATCTGATATGATCAGATGACATCACTCCACCAATCAAAATTTTTTTAGAATTAATTAGAATTTTTTTGATTGGTCGAATGATGTGGCACTGCATGGTGCAGCAGGATGTATTTAAACCCTGTATGCGCCTAGGGTTTAGAGACTCTGCTCAATAACCAGCAAAAACCTGAATCCTCTCCACTTCTCTATACCCCCTCTACTCCTCTCTCTCCCCTTTTCACGTCCAAGAGGTTGGGCATCCATCTGGTGCTTGTCCAAGGCGTGGTGGCTCCTTGATCAGGAGGCTACAGTAATCTGTCGAGAAACTGCTACTCCAGCTTCAGAAGCTCTTTTGAAGAACTTCCAGATCAAATCCAGATCTGAATTTTGGAGTGAAGATTCACGAGAAGAAGATGATCCAAATCCTGCTTGAGTGGATATCGATAGAGGCTAGATGACTGTGTGGCTATTTTAGAACCTCGGGCATTGCTGTGATCATCTACAGGATAATCTAGTTACCCTAGAGGATAATTTTCTTTTAAAATATTCTACCCCAGATCTCACTAGATCTGGAAGATCCTACAAAGAAAAAGCTGGTTTTTCCTTCAACTGGTATCAGAGCCAGATTGATGGCTCTATTTTAGATCTAATTTAGATCTAATTTTTATTTTTATTTATCTGATATTAATGGATTTTAGATGTCACATCAGATGTGATAGGATCTAAAATCAAAAAAATTTAAAATTAAATCTAAGTAGATCTAACATGTATGAGATGTATGACTAGACTAGGAATAGTTTAATTTATGAATAGTCTTATAGTTTTATATTTTAATATGATTAAAATATAAATTAGATCTAATTTATTCTTTATTTTTTTGATGTTATAAATATCATATTCAGATCAAAAAATAGAAAATAAAATTTTAATTAATACATAAGATTGATCTGTTGCATGCCTAGACTAGTTGTAGAATTGTTCTAGTAACTGTCTAGAATAGATTTTATATTGAATAGTTTAATTTAAATCATATTCTTCAGATGTTATATGTGATGTATTAGATCTGAAAGTATACTAATTAGATCAGATTTTAATATATGAGATGTATGCAAAGCATGTATAAGTTAGATCTAAAATTATATATGTGATATGTAACTTAGATCTAACTAGTTTTGTAGTTAAATTAATATTTCTGATTAAGGTGTTCCTCATGACCGTCCGGTCATAAGAATAAAGTAGGGTTTGAGACCCTCTCCTCCCATTCAACGGGGTGTTCTTATGGCGTGTAGGGGTGCTGCACGTTCATCCTTAATCAGAAATCAAAATTTACTTTTCTACAAAACTTTAGATCCTGAAACCCTAAGATTAATTTACATATTTTGTTTATGAATCCAAGACTTAATTAATGAATTAATCTTATAAAATTAAATTAGGTCTAAAATTGAAAATTTCAGATCTAAGTTATTTTCATAAAATTGGGTTCGGGCTTGGGTAGCTCAATTAGATCTAGCGGTTGATCAAACTGAATCAAAAGTTGGTTAGATGGGATCATGAAAGCTAATAATTGACCAGCCTAATAGGATTAAGTCTAGGTCAAGGTCGAATCACATTCATACGTGACTCGATCAGGTTAAGATCTAATTTGGCTCAGTGGTTAGAGCCTGGATTGTAAGCTAACCCAATTGATTCTGGTTCGACAATTTGGTGTCTAAGGTAAGTTGGGCAGATGCGACCGACTGGTTTTTAATTGGGAGCTACTCGACTCGAATGCGTTCTTTTCAAGTTAATGGCATATCCCTCTCATCGGTCTCACTTACCTGGCCATATGTGTCGACCCAGTTCTGATTTGAGGTGGCTAACAATTCGAGCTAGCCCAAGTCATTAGGTTAGTCATAATTGTTATGACTATGTCAAGTCAAGTTTAATGAAACCTAAATCATATCTCCCTAAGAAAATATTAAGTCTAAGGTCTTCCATCATTGTGGATGTGCGGGCCCTTCCTGAGGTTGATTGTTCTTGACTGGTTACAGTGGCTCAGTTGCACCGAAAAGATGCAACCATGTCCATTAGGCATTGGATGCTACGGATTAGAGGATGGGTTGTGCTCAATATTTCGAATATGGTGAGGGACCCAATCAAGAATCTAATTCGTGCAAATGGTGGGTCTGACTTAACTAAGGATTGGAGTAATATTTCGGGCACGGTGAGCTTCATGAATTAGAGACCAAGTTTTGGGTGCACCATGATTAGAGAATCATTGGACAAGAGTTGTCCACTCATCGATTGACCCTGAAAGGAATATGCCCTATAAGCCAATCAAAATGTATAAATTGAAGGATATTCTTTTTGTCTCTTGACAACTCATGTACTGATATTTTAAATAAATAAAGGCATTTAGTTCATCATATGCTGCATCTTATTTTGTATTATGATGAACCCTATAAATTAGGGCTATGGTTTTAGGGTTATGATGCGATCATACCAGTGAGACCTAAAATCTTAAAATCTTAATTTTAAATATTCCTAGTCGATGGAACATTGAGTAGGGGATCAATATTTCCGGTAAGACTAGTACATCCTGTGTATGCTCGGTTAAGAGGGTAATTGATCTCACAATTACTTATGTATGACACTAATATAAAGATGTAAGTGTTCATTAGAGAATAAATTCACTGAATTGATCCAATTAAAGAACATCTGATGGAGTCTTATCTACATGTCAACAGATTTTTCTCATAGTGGGAATTGTGCATATAAATCTTTTGACCTGAGACTGCCATAGAACCTTATAAGCATGAATCCATATTTTGGATCATACTCATTCGTGATTTAATCATGTACGGGGTGTTCTAGATATGATGGATTGCTTATGAAGGTTGTGAGTAGGTCAATATGGAAACGATCACTCCTAGTAAGAGGAGATCACATCCTATCTGCTTCAATCAAATAATGATTCAGGAAGACTTTGATCAGAGCATTACGAAAAATTAGAAATGATTTTTAACATTTCATAAATCGAATCATTATTATTTGATTAAGAGAAATGTGAATATAAAATTGGGTTTGACATTTTTCCATACCCAAACTTATATTCGGGATGCAGGATGATCGTAAGATCAAGTTGCACGGTAATTTTCCACTAAAGGGTATTTTTGGTATTTTCATCAAAATTCTATATCTTTCAGGTAGATATGATACATTGCTAGACGTCAATCATGTCTTGTGAGTTTGATCGAATTAAAGAGTTTAATTCGATCATTAATTAAAAGCTGTTCTAATTAATCAAAACGGTTCAGCTTGATTTGACCTAAATCGGCTAGATTGTGTTCTAACCAAATTAGTTTAAATTGCACCTAGACTCACTGCTGGCTAGATGTGGAACCCAATGAGTCACACACAAAGAGAATTGATCATGGGTTTAATTTGATTAAACCATGTTTGCAAGTTGAACATGCTAGCACATGTTGCAAACCCTAGCATTTAGATTCGAATCAAATTCGAATCGGATTTCGTTTTGGGCTAATTTAGAACCAATTTAAGCCAAATTGGATTTGGTCTTGAAATGGGTTCAAAGTGTTTTAATTGGGCCTACTGTTGGGTGCCAAAAACCAGGGAACCACACGCCTAAGAGTCTCTCTCTTCGCGTGTGGATTTAAATCCATGCGCATGAGCCATATGGCGCATGGATAGAGTTGGCACCACCTTAAATTTGGTCTTATCTATTTTTTCTCTGAAGTTTTTATTCTATGAATGGTTTTCAGATGTCTTAGGAGGCACCTAAGAGTCCTTCTAGGTATTAAACTCCTCGTAGAAAAATTAGGAGAAGTGGTAAGAATTTAAATCCATGCGCATGTGTCACATGGTGCATGGATGGGAGATGACGCCCCTTAACTTGGTCTTTCCTATTTTTCTCCGTGACTTTTATGCTACGAATAGTTTTCAGATGTCTTAGAGGTGCCTAAGAGTCCTTCTGAGTATTAAACTCATTGTAGAAAAATTAGGAGAAGAGATAAGGATTAAATCCATGCGCCACCCCTTGGAAGCGCCCCTTGGAAATTTCAAATGAGGAGATAAGTTTTAACTTATCCATGCCCCTTAATCTCTTGCGCCCTTCCTGAAGTTGGCACCCTCTGTCTTGGCCATTGGATGGGCTTCCTTCCAGATCCAAAGGCAAGGGTTGGTGGCGCCAATAAGAGAAGCTTTGTGACTTCTCATGTGAACACCGTAAGTTAAGATCGAAGAGTCCTTCTGAAATAAGGCGCCTCTTCAACCCAACTTTGATGTACACATGGCATTTGATAATTTATGGGGTGTGAGAAATAGAAAGGAGGCATGAGATAAAGTGTGAGATGGCATGAGATGTTTTGGTTTGCACCCCTATGTGCAATATAAATAGGGGTGCACGCCGAGGAGTCTTCGTGCATTCAGAATTCTTCCTTCTTTCTTACAAGAGGCTTTTATTGTCCAATTTTCTTTATTCTTTCTCTCTAGCCTAGATAAGATCCTGATAAAGGACAAAAAGTCTTCCAAAAGGGCTTAGAGAATTGGAATAAAAATTAAAGAGACAAGGAGCAAGAAAGGAAGGCAAGAAAAGGTCCAACAATGTGACAGCAAAGCCAAGAAAGGAGGTTCTGCCCAAATTGCATTTAAATTCTGATAAATTAGAATTTAATTACAGAGAATATTTAAATAGGTGCTAGTGGGTTGGTCGAGTCCCTGTGTGGATCAATGTTGGAGGGTGAACACGTGGGCACCTGGTGGAAACCCAGACGGATTGCTGCCGGCATCTTAGCACAAATTAGGGTCTAACGATAAGAGGTATGTTTCTATATCTTTTATTTGATATTAATGTATATTATATGGTTTAATTTTTGATAAGGTGATCTTGGAGTTAGGTTTTGGTTTTTATGATTTCATAATAATTGCTTTGAAATCCGTGCTTCCGCCATTGTCACAAAACCTTTCAGTGGTATCAGAGCAACCTTGTTAGAATTAAATCATATGATGATATGTTAATGATTTAATGGCAATGTTATAAATATGATATGATCATTATTTATGTTTTAATATGATATTAATATGATGAGATCATATTCATTATTTCATAATTAAATTATGATGTATATAATTATGGAATGTTGCTCTATCATATTGAATTGTGTTTACTATGATGCTAATTTCTTTTATTCATGTATTTAGTATGATATAGAAATTAAATATGTATTGAGACCTGAAAAGTCGTCTGTAAAATGATATTAAGTTGTAGTGTAATTAACCAATAGCAGAACTAGTCTATGATGTCTAATTGATCAATCGGTGTCTAGGAAAGTGGTTCATGATTGATAAAGAGAACGTGGTTTCTAATTGGTTCCGTTGTCTGACCTGGCCAAATTTATTGATGTCTAAGAAAAGCAACGGGGGGACCCCCATTTCTCTCCCACTTACCTGGCTGATTAGATTAATTTAATTCTTGGCTGGGATGCTCAGTGTTATATTCACTACATTATGGCCTTCCTTCATGCTAGGATATTATTATGTCACGAACCATATTAGGTTTGTTGTGTAACCACAAAACTAATTATGGAAACTGACATAATATTGTTCTGGTGCATCGAGATGCTTACCGCAATTTTATGAGTATAATGCTTTATTGTGTAACCACAAAAGTATTTATATTCTATTTTGACTGTATTAAAATGAAGGGTCCTACTTAACTAAAACATTATGGTTTGTTGTGTAAACACAAGGCTATTAATGTTTTAGAGGTCAGGATTTTTATTGAGAATTACATGAGATGCAATTGGAAAGAGTTTTCTACCTTTAAACTTATAAAAGGTTTGTTGTGCAACCACAAGATCTTTTATAAGGAATTAGGGTCTCGATCCCACTAAGAAAATCAATCAGGGTTTTCTCGAACATCATACTAGAGGGTTATGATGTCTGATAAAATAGTGGGAGACACAATAAAATTAAAGTCCTAATTTAATTGTGTATATCATCTTGAGTTGTTCGCTTATGTAATGTTCTTTATTATGTAGATTAATGGCTTCTTTACTTTCACTTCGCTCCATTTTGGATACAAATAAATTGACTGGTACCAACTATGTGGACTGGTTGAGAAATCTTAAAATAGTACTTAGTCAAGAGAAGCTTTCTTACATCCTCGATATCCCTGACATTAAGCCAGTTGGGGAGGATGCCACAGAGGAAGAAAAAGCCATATATAGGATGTGGCAAAATGATTCTTTAACTGTCAAGTGTATCATACTTGCCTCTATGACAAATGAGTTACAGAAGCAGCATGATAGCATGGACACTCATTCCATATTACTCAATTTACAAGAGATTTATGGAGAACAGAGTAGGACTGCTAGATATGAGATATCTAAGCAGTTATTCCGTGCCAGAATGGCAGAGGGGTCATCCGTAAAAAACCATGTTTTGATGGTTATTGACCTGATCACTCGATTAGGTCAATTAGGTTTTGTTATGGATGGGGAGTTGAGTCAGGATCTAATCCTGCAATCACTTCCAAAATTATTTTCTCAGTTTGTCATGAACTATCACATGAACAAACTGAATTCTTCCTTGCCTGAGCTGTTAAATATGCTCAAGACAGCAGAGAGCCATATGAAGAAGGATAAGGCTCCTCTTCTTCTTGTGGATGGGATCTCCAAGAAGAAGGCAGGCAAAAAGTTTTCTAAAAGGAGGTTGAACCCTAAAGGTGGTATAAATAAGAGAAAGAAGGGAAAGAAGACCTCCGGACAGTCGACCTGCTTTCACTGTGGCACGGCAGGTCATTGGAAAAGGAATTGCAAGGCTTATCTTGCAACAGTGAAGACTGGTGCAAATAATGCACCAAAAGGTATGTATGAGATACATACAATATTATCATTGAATTCTTTTATTTCAAACTCTTGGGTATTGGATACTGCCTGTGGTTTTCATATCTGCAAATCATTGCAGGGGCTGCAAAAAATTAGAAGTTTGAGGAAGGGAGACTTCGAGCTCTATGGTGCTGGAGGAGATTCTATCCAAGTAGAAGCTGTAGGGACATATATCTTGAAGTTTCTTTCTGGGAAGATCTTAGAGCTAACAAATTATTATTACATGCCTAAGATCATTAAAAATATTGTATCTGTACCCTTGTTGATAAAACAAGGATATCAAATATCTGTAACGAGCAATGGTTGCTCGATTAATTTTTCTAATGAAATAATTTGTCATGGCATTTTTGACAATGGTTTGTTGACTCTATGCTTGAATGATAATATTTTTCATGTTGATGAAAATAGTAAACGTAAGAGAGATAATGTAAATAATACTTTACTTTGGCATTGTCGACTTGGTCATATTAGTGAGACTAGGATTAACCAATTGTACAAAGAAAAGTTCTTTGATTCTTATGATTGTGAATCATTAGGAACTTGTGAATCATGTCTCATGGGTAAAATGACCAAGACTTCATTTAGTGGACATGGAGATAGGACAAATGAGTTGTTAGGACTTGTACATACAGATGTATGTGGCCCTATAACAACCCAGGTCAGGGGTGGATACTCTTATTTTATTACATTTATAGATGATTTATCTAGGTTTGGATATGTGTTTCTTATGAAACATAAATCTGAAGCTTTTGATAAATTCAAAGAGTATCAAAATATGGTCGAAAAATAAATTGGAAAAAGTATAAAAATCCTTCGATCTGATTGAGGAGGAGAATATTTATCCAATGAATTTTTAGACCATCTTAAAGTAAAAGAAATTATCTCTGAATGGACACCTCCTTATATGCCACAATTAAATGATGTAGCCGAAAGGAGGAACCGTACCTTATTAGATATGGTATGATCCATGATGTGCTTCACTGAATTGCCTATTTCCTTCTGGGGTCATGCTTTAGAGACTGCAATAATTATCTTGAATAGAGTACCTTCTAAATCTGTATCTAGTACTCCATATGAAATATGGAGAGGTAAGAAGCCCAATCTAAAATATTTTAAGATATGGGGATGTTCAGCATATGTCAAAAGAAATTTTGGACATAAACTAGATACTAGAGCAGATAAATATTTGTTTGTAGGATATCCTAAGGATAGTATAGGATATCTATTCTACCACCCTACTGAACAAAAGGTATTTGTAAGTAGGCATGCCACTTTCATGGAGAAAGAATTTATCCTAGAAAGAGGCAGTGGGAGAAATATTGAAATTAATGAAGTTCAACAAAAATAAATAGATATTTCTCAACCAAATATTCACATAAATAAGAAAGAACTAGAACACATAACTCCTATCCGTAGGTCAGATAGGGTACGACATGTACCTATAAGATATGGGTTTATTATTAAGAATAATGAAGTCCAAGTCATTGAGAATGATGAACCTTTGACCTATACGAAAGTTGTCATGAGTAAGGACTCAGACAAATGGCAGGATGCCATGAAAATCGAGATGGACTCCATGTGCGCCAACAAAGTATGGACTTTGGTTGATGCACCAGAAGGGGTAAATCCTATTGGGTGCAAATGGGTCTATAAGAAAAAGATTGGAGTAGATGGTCAAATAGAAACCTATAAAGCTAGATTGGTAGCTAAAGGTTTCAGGCAAAAATAGGGTATTGATTATGATGAAACTTTTTCACCTGTTGCCATGCTCAAATCTATTCGGATAATGCTTGCAATAGCAGCATACTATGATTATAAAATATGACAAATGGATGTGAAGACCGCCTTCTTGAATGGTTTTCTAGAAGAGGAGGTCTACATGTCACAGCCAGAGGGTTTTGTCTCAAATGACAGACCAAATCTAGTATGCAGGCTTAAGAAATCTATTTATGGATTGAAGCAAGCCTCAAGGAGTTGGAACATCCGCTTTGATGTAACAGTCAAAGAGTTTGGTTTCATCAAGAATGTGGATGAACCTTGTGTGTATAAGAAGACTAGTGGGAGTGCCCTAGTTTTCTTGGTTCTGTATGTAGATGACATACTCCTTATTGGGAATGATATCCCAATGTTACAAACAATCAAATTATGGCTATCCAATAAGTTTTCCATGAAAGACTTGGGGGAAGCATCCTATATACTTGGTATAAAGATCTATAGAGATAGATCTAAAAGGATGCTAGGCTTATCCCAGTCTAGGTACATTGACTTAATACTGAAAAGATTTAGTATGAATGAGAGTAAAAGAGGTTATTTACCCATGAGTCAAGGCATACATCTCTCTAAGAAGATGTCTCCTAAGACAACTGAAGAGTGAAATAGAATGAGTTCTATTCCTTATGCTTCGGCAGTAGGATCAATAATGTATGCTATGTTATGTACCAGGCCTGATGTAGCTTATGCCTTAGGCATAGCCAGTAGATTTCAGGCTGATCCAGGAGAGGATCATTGAAAGGCTGTGAAAAATATTCTAAAGTACTTAAGAAGGACTAAGGATATTTTTTTCATATATGGTGGATCTGATCTTAAACTAGAAGGATATTCTGATTCTAGTTTTCAATCAGACCCAGATGATAGCAAATCCATTTCAGGGTATGTCTTGACTTTGAATGGTGGAGCAGTGAGTTGGAAGAGTTCTAAGCAGCAAACAGTAGCTGACTCAACCACAGAGGCAGAATATATAGCTGCAAGTGAAGCCTCCAAGGAAGCTGTCTGGATGAAAAAGTTCATCACTGAATTGGGCATTGTTTCTGAGATTGAGAACCCAGTACCACTTTATTGTGATAATACTGGAGCAGTTGCTCAAGCAAAGGAACCCAGGTCTCACCATAAATCCAAGCACATTTTGAGATGCTTCCATCTTGTTCGTGAAATAATTGAAAAAAAAGATGTCATTATTGAACGAGTAGACACAAAGAACAACATAGCGGATCCGTTCACTAAAGCTTTACCACAGCAGCAGTTTGATCGCCACCTCGATAGTATGGGGTTGAAATATAAGGGAGATTGGCTTTAGTGCAAGTGAGAGATTGAAAGGAATATGCCCTATAAGCCAATCAAAATGTATAAATTGAAGGATATTCTTTTTGTCTCCTGACAACTCATGTACTGATGTTTTAAATAAATAAAGGCATTTAGTTCATCATATGCTGCATCTTATTTTTTATTATGACGAACCCCATAAATTAGGGATATGGTTTTAGGGTTATGATGCGATCATACCAGTGAGATCTAAAATCTTAAAATCCTAATTTTAAATATTCCTAGTCGATGGAACATTGAGTAGGGGATCAATATTTTCGGTAAGACTGGTACATCCTGTGTATGCTCGGTTAAGAGGGTAATTGATCTCATAATTACTTGTGTATGATACTAATATAAGGATATAAGTGTTCATTAGAGAATGAATTCACTAAATTGATCCAATTAAAGAACATCTGATGGAGTCTTATCTACATGTCAACAGATTTTTCTCATAGTGGGAATTGTGCATGTAAATCTTTTGACATGAGATTGCCATAGAACCTTATAAGCATGAATCCATATTTTGGATCATACTCATTCATGATTTAATCATGTACGGGGTGTTCTGGATATGATAGATTGCTTATGAAGGTTGTGAGTAGGTCAATATGGAAACGATCACTCCTAGTAAGAGGAGATCGCATCCTATCTGCTTCAATCAAATAATGATTTAGGAAGACTTTGATCAGAGCATTATGAAAAATTAGAAATAATTTCTAATTTTTCATAAATCAAATCATTATTATTTGATCAAGAGAAATGTGAATATAAAATTGGGTTTGATATTTTTCCATACCCAAACTTATATTCGGGATGCAGGATGATCGTAAGATCAAGTTGCACGGTAATTTTCCACTAAAGGGTATTTTTGGTATTTTCATCAAAATTTTATATCTTTCAGGTAGACATGATATGTTGCTAGACATCAATCATGTCTTGTGAGTTTGATCGAATTAAAGAGTTTAATTTGATCATTAATTAAAAGCTGTTCTGATTGATCAAAATGGTTCAGCTTGATTTGACCTAAATCGGCTAGATTGTGTTCTAACCAAATTAGTTTAAATTGCACCTGGACTCACTGCTGGCTAGATGTGGAACCCAATGGGTCACACACAAAGGGAATTGATCATGGGTTTAATTTGATTAAACCATGTTTGCAAGTTGAACATGCTAGCACATGTTGCAAACCCTAGCATTTAGATTCGAATCGAATTCGAATCGGGTTCCGATTTGGGCTAATTTAGAACCAATTTAAGCCAAATTGGATTTGGTCTTGAAATGGGTTTGAAGTATTTTAATTGGGCTTGCTGTTGGGTGCCAAAAACCAGGGAACCACATGCCTAAGAGTCTCTCTCTTGGCGTGTGGATTTAAATCCATGCGCATGAGCCATATGGCGCATGGATAGAGTTGGCGCCACCTTAAATTTGGTCTTATCTATTTTTTCTCTGAAGTTTTTATTCTATGAATGGTTTTCAGATGTCTTAGAAGGCACCTAAGAGTCCTTCTAAGTATTAAACTCCTGATAGAAAAATTAGGAGAAGTGGTAAGAATTTAAATCCATGCGCATGTGTCACATGGTGCATGGATGGGAGATGATGCCCCTTAACTTGGTCTTTCCTATTTTTCTCCATGACTTTTATTCTACGAATGGTTTTCAGATGTCTTAGGAGGTGCCTAAGAGTCCTTCTGAGTATTAAACTCATCGTAGAAAAATTAGGAGAAGAGATAAGGATTAAATCCATGCGCCACCCCTTGGAAGTGCCCCTTGGAAATTTCAAATCAGAAGATAAGTTTTAACTTATCCACGCCCCTTAATCTCTTGCACCCTTCCTAAAGTTGGCACCCTCTATCTTGGTCATTGGATGGGCTTCCTTCCAGATCCAAAGGCAAGGGTTGATGGCGCCAATAAGAGAAGCTTTGTGACTTCTCATGTGAACACCGTAAGTTAAGATCGAAGAGTCCTTTTGAAATAAGGTGCCTCTTCAACCCAACTTTGATGTACATATGGCATTTGATAATTTATGGGGCATGAGAAATAGAAAGGAGGTGTGAGATAAAGTGTGAGAGGGCATGAGATGTTTTGGTTTGCACCCCTACGTGCAATATAAATAGGGGTGCACGCCGAGGAGTCTTCGTGCATTCAGAATTCTCCCTTCTTTCTTACAAGAGGCTTTTATTGTCCAATTTTCTTTATTCTTTCTCTCTAGCCTAGATATGGTCCTGATAAAGGATAAGAAGTCTTCCTAAAGGGCTTAGAGAATTAGAATAAAAATTAAGGAGACAAGGAGCAAGAAAGGAAGGCAAGAAAAGGTCCAACAGTGTGACAGCAAAGCCAAGAAAGGAGGTTCTGCCCAAATTTTATTTAAATTCTGATAAATCAAAATTTAATTGCAAAGAATATTTAAATAGGTTCTAGTGGGTTGGTCGAGTCCCCGTGTGGATCAACATTGGAGGGTGAACATGTGGGCACCTGGTGGAAACCCAGACGGATTGCTGCCGGCATCTTTGCACAAATTCGGGTCTAGCGATAAGAGGTATGTTTCTATATCTTTTATTTGATATTAATGCATATTATATGGTTTAATTTCTGATAAGGTCATCTTGGAGTTAGGTTTTGGTTTTTATGATTTGATAATAATTGCTTTGAAATCCATGCTTCCGCCATTGTCACAAAACCTTTCAGACCCATCACCAATAACTATTAGGTGAGGTGGTGAGCCAGTCGGTAAGACCACACCACCCACTAGAAATCACTAATCATGGAGATTTTTACATCTCTACCTAGGGAGTGTAGGGATCTGAGAAAATAGTGGGAGCCTAATTTGTTTAAAAATGAAACCCCTAAACAAATTGGTTAAGTCTAATTATAAATCTAACTAGAAACTCTTAACTCTCTACAGAAAATATGTCTGCATCCAACCCCCTAACCAAAATACTAGACACCCACAAATTGACTGGACCTAATTTCAAGGACTAGTTGAGAAACTACAGAATTATTCTGGGTTTCAAGAAACTGACTCATGTCCTGGATCAGGACCCACCTACCACCTGCCATGCCAGCACGTCCGACTGCTGAACAGAGAGCATCTTTGGAAAAGTGGATGGATGATGATAACAAAGCCAGGTACTACATATTGAGTGTCATGTCTGATGACTTGCAATGCCAGTATGAGAACATTAAGACTACCCGCCAAATGTTGGCTCACCTACAAGAGTTGTTTGGTGAACAAAGTCACGCAGCCAAGTATTAAGTCTACCAAGGGCTTTTTAAGGCTAAAATGCATGATGGGCAGTCAGTCCAAGATCATTGTTTGTCAATGACCAAGGATATTGAGGAGCTTGAGAAGCTTGATGTCATCTTAGATAGGGATTTTCAGATTGATGTGATCCTTCAATCCTTGTTTGATGCATATGGTCAATTCATCATGAACTTTCATATGCATAAGATGTAGTGTACCTTGGCTGAGTTAATGAATATGTTGGTTATGACTGAGCTTTCTTTGAAAAGTTCAAAAGGCCCAGTCCTTACTGTGGAGCAGACTTCTTTCAAGAGAAAGTCTTTTGAAAAGAAGAAGAAGTTTGCGAAGAAGCAGAAGGTGGATGGAAAGAAGAAGAAGACAGAACTGAAGAAGAAGGCTGCTGAAAAGGAAAAATATTTCCACTACAATTTAGATGGCCGTTGGAAGCGAAACTATCCTCAGTACCTGGCCACCCTGAAGAATAAAAAGGATGGTCCTTCTGGAGGTATGCTCGTTATAGAATCTAATCTTACGGTTTCCTCTGCATCCAGTTGGGTACTTGACTCTGATTCTAGTGCTCATTTGTGCACTTCTATACAGGATCTTGAGGAGAGCAGGAGGCTGAGGGATGGGGATATGATCCTACGCATCGAAAACAGAGCAAGAGTTGCTGCTGTGGCCGTGGGAACCTATCCTCTACGATTACCATTAGGATTAGATTTAGTTCTTAGAGATTATTATTATGTGCCTGCAGCAAGCAGAAATTTGATTTCTGTTTCATGTTTAGTACAAGAAGGCTATGTGATTAGCTTTCATAAGAACCATTGTAATATATTTTATCAAAATAATAAAGTTGCAAATGATTTTTTTATTAATGATCTCTATCAGCTACATATTGATGTATCTGTATTTTATATCGAGCAAAATATGAATGCCATAAGAATTAAAAGGTCTAGAGATAGTCTAAATGATAGGTATCTGTGGTACCTAAGGCTAGGTCATATAGCGGAAGACAAGGTTAACAAATTGGAGAAATCCGGGCTATTGAGTCCGTTGACTTCCGAGTCATATCCAGTTTGTGAATCATGCCTTCAAGGCAAAATGACCAAGCTCCCTTTTATAGGACATGGGGAAAGGGCCACAGACCAACTTGTCCTAGTACATACAGATGTGTGCGGCCCATTTGATGTGCCGGCTAGAGGCAACTATGTCTACTTCATTACCTTCATCGATGATATGTCTAGGTACGGATATGTGTTTCTAATGAAACATAAGTCTGAAGCCTTTGAAAAGTTCAAGAAATTCAGACATGAGGTAGAAAAACAAACAGGAAAGCCCATTAAGGTTCTTCGATCAGATCGAGGAGGCGAATACCTTAGTCGGGAGTTCCTAGACTATCTTAAGGACAATGGCATAGTCTCTCAATGGACTCCACCTGGAACGCCACAACTCAATGAAGTTTCAGAATGGAGAAACCGGACCCTATTAGATATGGTCTGTTCCATGATGAGCATCACAGACCTCCCTGAGTTTCTTTAGGGACATTGTCTCATGACAGTAATATATGTACTGAATAGAGTTTTTTCTAAAATCGTTCCTACCACACCGTATGAGATATGACATAGTAAGAAGTCAAGTCTGAGTCATCTCAGAATTTGGGGTTATCTGGCTCATGTCAAGAGACAGCAGACGGACAAGTTAGAGTTCAGGTCTTTTAGAGCTTGATTCATAGGATATCCTAAAGAGTCATTAGGATACTATTTCTATATTCTGAAAGATCACAATGTGATTGTGAATCGACATGCTATTTTTCTTGATAAATAGTTTATTCAAGATGGTGGCATCGAAAGAATAATTAAGCTCAAGGAGAATGTCTCTCAAGAGCAATGAGCTAAAGAACCTGAGGAACCCAATCAATTAGAACCTGTCCCAACACAACCTCTTCCACCTCGTAGATCGACTAGGGTTTTCCATCCTCCTAAAAGGTACTTAGGTACTATACAAGAAGAAGTAGAGAAAATGTTCCTCACGAAAAATGGGGCTCATAGTGATGACCCCAAGACCTATGACGAGGCGATATCAGATATCGACTCCGAAAAATGGTTAGAGGCAATGAGATCAGAAATTAACTCGATGCACTCAAACCAAGTCTGGACCTTGGTAGATCCACCTGAAGGTATTATACCTATTAGGTGTAAACAGATCTTCAAGAGAAAGATAGGTGCAGATGGGAATGTGGAGACATTCAAGGCTAGGCTCGTAGCGAAAGATTATAGTCAATGCGAAGGCATTGACTATCAGGGTACCTTTTTGTCCATAGCCATGCTAAAATCCATCCGCACATTGCTTGCTGTTGCAGCCTATTTCGATTATGAAATATGGCAGATGGAAGTGAAAACGGTGTTCTTAAATGGATATCTTGTGGAAGATATCTATATGGAACAGCCGCTTGATTTCACATCCAGTGATGATGATCACAAGATCTGCAAGCTGCAAAGGTCCATTTATGGACTTAAGCAAGCATCTCGAAGCTGGAATACTCGTTTCAATGATGTGATCAAAATGTTTGATTTCATCAAGAATGAGGAAGAACCATGTGTGTTCAAGAAGGTCAATGGGAGTGCAGTTATCTTCCTCGTACTGTACATAGATGACATCCTCCTAATTGGGAATGATATTTTCATGTTGACCTCAGTCAAAATATGGTTGTCTAAGGAGTTCTCTATGAAAGATCTAGGAGAGGCATCCTTTATACTGGGTATTAAGGTCTATAGAGATAGACCAAATAGGATGCTGGGACTTTCACAGAAGATGTACATAGAGGAGGTGCTAAAAAGTTTAGCATGGAAAACTCCAAAAGAGGTTTAGTACATTTTAGACATGGCATTCATCTCTCCAAGAAGATGTGCCCTAGCACACCTGAGGAGATTGAACGCATGAGCAAGATCCCTTATGCTTCCGCAATAAGGAGCCTTATGTATGCCATGCTATGTACATGACCTGATATAGCCCATGCTGTGAGTGTCACAAGCAGATATCAGTCAAATCCAGGCGAAGAGCACTGGACTTCTGTGAAATGTATCCTTAAGTACTTGAGAAGGACTAAGGACATGTTTCTAGTCTGTGGGAATGAAGAACTCCAGGTTCAAGGATTTACAGACTCAGATTTTATGTCTGATATAGATGATCGAAAGTCAACATCTGGGAGTCTGTTCATTTGCAATGGTGGTGCAGTTAGTTAGAAGAATTCCAAGCAGACGGTGATTGCTGATTCCACCATGGAGATAGAGTATATTGCTGCATCGAAAGCTGCGAAGGAGGCATTCTGGTATAAGAAGTTTGCCGTAGAGCTTGGAGTGATGTCATCGGATGCCATCCCTCTTTACTGCGACAATAATGGTGTTATAGCCCTAGCTAAGGAGCCAAGGTCTCACCAGAAGTCCAAGAATATCGAGCAGCGATTCTATCTGATCCATGATTATCTCGAAAAAGGTTATGTCGAGGTTAAGAGAGTCGACTCCACAGACAATGTGGCAGACCCGCTGACAAAGCCATTAGGCCAGTAGAAGATCGAAGCCCATCTTGAAAAGATGGGACTTAGATATGTAGCCAATTGGCATTAGGTCAAGTGGGAGTTTGTTAAATGTGCACCCTAGATGCTAGATTGGCTGACACATTCCTGTACAAATGTAAGGATAATTTTATAATTTTAACTATAAATGAATAAAAGGATTATTCTACTATTACATTGTGTACATTATGTCTGTGATACATCCTTTGAGTTAGTAGGAATGTTAATTCATATTATCAAGAGTTGAAAATTTAAGGCATGAATTTACATAACTAACTCATAAACAGCTCCTGACCATAGGATCATCATGAGGATGGTGATCGATTCAGAAGGTTGGTGTACGATCGCTTCTTTAGGATAGATGTGTCTTGATTCTATAGTGTGGAGACACCGGAGCGAGAGTATAGGTATTCATTGAGAATGAGAGTACTGAGTGTGACTACCTCGAGCAGTTATAAGGAAGTCTACCTTTTGGTCGATGACTAGCTCGATGCTGCAGCTGTGTGTCTAGTTCTTTGACCTGAAGTACATTGACAGTTTAACTTGAGTGTGTTATAGTTTGACTATACCATAACTCAGTCTTCTAGCCATTCGAAACCCTGAGGTGTATGTTGGCTGTAGCTATTCATTGTAGGAACCAGATTGCAACAAGATGGGATCTATCAACCTCGGTAGATAAGAGGAGTAGTCCTATGATGATCGAAAGATTGAGTCCTTAAGCCCATGACCATGACAGAGTGAAATAATGAAAAAGAGTTTTCCATTGGAGTTTCACATCAGACTCGGATCGATTGATTGATTCATATGACTGATGTTGGGTTTGACAAGTTCACCTTAACCCTAATTCAGTCGGAACTCATGATAGAAGAACTCAATCACACAGGTAGCTGCATCGAGAGGTTCATCTTTATTTCTGATGGCTTGCCACCATATACTGCTAGGTGTCACTGGTGGATTTTGGAAGCAATTAGAATGATCTTGATGATCGATCATTCTAATTGTCTGAATCAGAAGAGTTCTGATCCATCGAAAGGAGTTTCGATGATGTCGATGATGAGATTACGACATGTCTCATTACCATACAGAAATGAATCTAACTGGGTCACACAAATAAGAGTTAGGATTGGATGTCATTAATTGAGCTAGCCCAGTTCGATTGATTTAGATTAGATTCAATTAGGTTCAAAGAAATCGTACTAGCACATGATTGAGCCTAACTTTCTCCTCGTGTAATCTTTTCTATCTTGACTGAGCCAAATGTGATTTGACTCACCTAGAGAACCTTGAGAAGGTTTCTCATAATCTGACTGGAGCCAGTCCAGCTCAGAAAGGACTTGTCTTAATTCATGAGATGAATTTATGATAACACCTACTAATTCCTGTCACCTACCATTTCTGTTTTAGGACATTGGTCAAACGTTGACCCATGGACCTTGGATTGAAGGCCACTTGGCAAGAGGTCATTGAAGATTTTTTGTGGAGTGTCCACCTGCTAATTTTACCCTCAAGGTGGGTTCCATAATCAGATATAGCGTGCACCCCAAGTGGATAAGGATAGACTCCCATGAGATGAGGACTCTGATCCCTTGATCAACTTGGACTGTGGGGCGCCAATCTCACTGTGCTTATCCAGTGTTGGTGCCAACAGTAGGAGGGATTGTGGGAATTTTTATCTGATATGATTAGATGATATCACTCTACCAATTAGAATTTTTTTAGAATTAATTGGAATTTTTTTGATTGGTCGAATGATGTGGCTCTGCATGGCACAACAGGGTCTATTTAAACCCTTTATGCGCCTAGGGTTTAGAGACTCTGCTCAATAATCAGTAAAAGCCTAAATCCTCTCCACTTCTCCATGCCTCCTCTATTCCTCTCCCTCCTCTCTTCACATCCAAGAGGTTGGGCGTCCATCTGGTGCTTGTCCAAGGCGTGGTGGCTCCTTGATCAGGAGGCTGCAGCAATCTGTCGAGAAACTGCTGCTCCAGCTTCAGAAGCTCTTTTGAAGAACTTTCAGATCAGATCTAGATCTAATTTTTGGAGCAAAAATTTGCGAGGAGAAGATGATCCAGATCCTACTTGAGTGGATACCAATAGAGGTCAGGCGATTGCATGGCTATTTTAGAACCTCGGGTATTGCTGCGATCATCTACAGGGTAATCTTGTTACCCTAGAGGATAATTTTCTTTTGAAATATTCTGTCCTAGATCTCATTAGATCTGGAAGATCCTACAAGAAAAAAGCCAGATTTCTCTTCACTTAGAACCATTAGGAGCTGTCTAGATTTTAGATAACCTTAAGATAGAGAGTCTACTTTGTGCTAACTTGATTACACTTAACATCCACCACAACTAATTCTTCTCATTTATCATCTCTAGATCTAGGACTCTCTTAGGCTTCTCATCTTTAGAACTTCTCTCTTTTTTTTTCTTCTCTTCTTCATCCTCTTTTTCTCTTCCTTTAAAGAGAAAAATATCTGACCACACATATTAGGGTTTGCACTGGTACATGCATGATAGGAGATCTCTTTTTCTTGACCTAGTTGAATCCAATCCTAAAATTGAATGACTAATCCGCATTAAACCTGATAATCAAATGACTGAAGAACAACCTAGGCAGATGAAGGAATACTTTGTTCCTTTGATCTATAATCCATCAACTTGTATCCACTTATCTGATATTTTTGCAAGCCATTATGAGATCAAGTCGACCACGATCCAGATGCTCCCATCTTTTTATAGGAACTCCAATAAAGATCCTTATAAGCATCTAGATGAGTTTTTAGAAATTTATTTCATAGTGAAGATCCAAAATTTTACTGATGATACACTTAGACTAACCTTGTTTTCTTTTTCACTAAAGGACAAAGCCATGTTAGAAAATAGGCTGATTCGCATGCATAGATATACATGGTTACGGTAACCATAGTGAAAGTAAATTTTTAAAATTTTAATCTAATCTAAGCATGTTGATTCTAAATCATAATTATTTTTAGGATCATCTAATATACATAAATAAATTTATAAACATAGATCTGAAATCATAAACAGCAGGAAGAAGGTATACCTGATCGCTTTTCTCTCCTCCTCTATCGGATCGGATCCTATTGATGTTTGAGGTTGCTGTCGTAGCCATGCAAGTGCCTGGCCTCTGTTTGTATCCACACAGAAATATCTTGATTAGAACTCTAAAATCTTCAAGGTGCTAGCTCTCTTGCAGGCTTCATTCTTCGGCTTGAATCAAGGTCCTTTACTTAAATTTACTTGAAACAGCCCTACATAGGATCCTGGGGATTGTTCCTAACCATCAAAAAAAATTAAGAAATATTTTCTTGATTTTCTTTCTCTCTCTCAAAGGCTCTCTCTTAGATTTCTATTTGATTTGGAATAGGCATAGAAAGGAGAGGGCAAGAGTAGTTGGCATGGAGGATGAAGGGGGCGGCAAGGTAGTTGGCGCGTAAAATAAGATATCACATGAACATGCCAAAACAACCCCCTTTAAATATTTTTCACACAAAATTGAGTTCCTTTCCATGTCTATAATGGATTCTAATTAGATTAGGATTAGTTTAAAATCAGTTAGCCTTATTCCTATCAAGATAGGAATTCAAACTAACTAAGAAATGAGGTGGTGCCTCATTTCTATCTTCAAATTAGCTTCAATTAAATTATAACATTTATAATTAAATTTTTGTGCTAATAATTAGCAGTTACTGAATCTATAATACTTACTAATTAGTAGTTTTCAAATTCAAACCATCAATCAAATTGATAATTTGATTTTGATCCAAACTGTTGATCGAGTCAAACTTCTTTTGTGTGTGACCCCTCAGATTCTTTTCTATTTGATAGTGAGATATACTGTGATCTCCATCACAGTATCATCAAAACTCTTTTCGAAAGATCAGAACAATTCTAGCTCAACCCAACAAGGATCATTGATCTAAAAATAATCCTAATGAGTTCTCACAATCCACTAGTGACGTCTAGTAGCATATAGTGGCAACCCAATAGAATAAAAAAAATATAAACTCTTAGGTGCAGTTACTATGTGATTTAGTCTCTCTATCATGAGTCTCGACCTGATGGAGGTCATGGAGAACTCATCAAATTCTATCATCAGTCATATGTCAGATTGGCTCAACTCAAGTTCATTTATGAATCTTGTGAAAATTTTTTTCTATTATTTACACTTGCTTTGATCGAAAACTTTTTGAACTCAATCTTGCTAATCACAAAAGACTTCTCTTTTTCTACCAAGGTTGATAGATTCTATTTAGGTGCATCCTACTCTAATAGCGAACCTAAATCTACTGTAGCCAATATATGAAAGAAGAGTGCCTTATAAGCCAATTGCAAGTGTGTTGCGATGAAATTTTTTTTTAAAATTTTTCAACTCATGTAATGACATTTATTATTTGAGACATTGATTCATCATATTAACTACATCTTATTAAGACTAAGATTATGATAAACCTTAAAGATTAAGATAATAATTTTAGGAGACATGAATGGGTCATACTAGTGAGATCTAAAATCCAAAAATTCTAATCTTAAATATTTCTAATCGTAGGAACATTGAGTCGGAGATCAATATTTTGGATAGACTGGCACATCCTATGTATGCTTGATGGAGAGGATGGTAGATCTCACTAGCCACTTGTATGGGACACTAATACAAAGATGTGGGTGCTCATTTAGAAAATAAATCTACTAAATTGACTCGATGAAAGAGAATACTTATGGAAGCTTTACTTGCATGTCAAAGATGGTTCTCAAAGTTGGATTTGTACAAGTGATCCTTAAACCTGAGATCATCATAGAATCTTGTGCACATGAATCCATATTTTGGTTCATATCCAGGCATGGCATTAAGACATGTACGGGGTATTTTGGATATGGTAGAAGTGTGTATGAAGGTTGTGAGTAGGTCAATATGGAATCGATCTCTCCTAATAAGAGGAGATCGTATCCTGTGTATTCTCATTCTAGATGACTTAGAAAAAATCTTTTGACCAAAAGTAGGAAGGAGATTAGAAAGAGTTTTTAATGCTTCTTTATTGGAGTCATCATTGGTTAATTGAGAATCGATATGAATATGTGTTTGAGTTTGACATGATTCCATACTCATGAACATATTCAGGGTGCTGCGATGATCGAAGGATTGTATTGTATGGTAACTTACCACTGAAAGGTATGTTTGATATTTTTATCAAATTCTCACATCTTCTGGGTAGTCATGATACATTGTTAGATGTTAATCTTGACTTATAAATTTTTTATCAAATTAAAGAGTTTAATTCAAATGTCAATTAGAAAGAGTTCTAATTACTAAAATCGGGTTAGCTTGATTGGATCTAAATTGGTTAGATTAAATTCTAATTAAATTAGGTCAACTTGCACTCAGACCTATTACTAACTAGTTGTGGAACCCAATAGGTCACACACATATAGAAATTGGCCAAGGATCTTTTTTAAAAAGGTTGATTGAAATTTTGGATTCAATCGGGGTTTCGGTAAGCATGCTAGCATGTGTGGAATCCCTATTTCTTTTAGAGATCAATTTGGTCTCATGTCTTGCTCATTTGCTAGCCTCATTTGGTGGGCATCTGGATCAAGTCAAGCCACCTAGAAGCAGCTAAAAAGAGGCACTATATCTGGTATACACACCAAATAACTAAGAGTCCAACTTAAGAAGGACTCTTGGCGCTAATATACAGACTACATGCGCACTTGTGACAGTTTTTTTTGGATGCGCGAAGGGACGTGAAGACTCCTGTTTAGGGAGTCTTAAGAAACTTTTTATCTAATAATTTTTGTGATAAGGATCAATTTTAAGTGCTGAACATATGGTAAAAATCTAAAAAATTATCAGATTAAGAAAGGTTGCTTTTCACACCCTTTTCTGCGCATGCATGTGTGAGACAGGGAGAAGGTGCTCGCATGTCTCTTCGGTGAAGAGTCCTTCTCACATATGAACTCTTATCCAAATAATGTGTCATTTGGTGATAGCTTTCATATTTGAATAAAGATTTATGTAGCAAAATTTCATGCTAATCTGATGGGTGAAGTGATACAAAAAGCATCTTGTTCTGGGCATGTGTGCGTGAGAAGGCAGGAATCGACGTATCACCCCCTAAAGAGTCCTTCTGTTTAAGGACTCTCAGATAAGTGATATGAGGACTTGATATACTTTTCCAGATGAGGCATGCCTTCTCTGTTAGTGCCCCAATCTGGTGCTATAAATTGGAGACAGCAGATGGGGTGATCATTCAATTCTTACATCCCCTATCCACTCCCTCTCTGCCTCTCTTACAACTCTAGGTTTTAGGACAAGGCTTGTTCTTTTAAGACAAGCCTAATCCTAATAGCTCTAAGGATTTAAGAGGTCTAGAAAAAGGTAGTCAAGTCTAGTGGATGGTTCAGAAAGGTTCAGACTCAGATCTGGAGAAAGATCTAATCGATTGGTGGGTGGTTGAGTTCTAGGGGCTAGAACTTTTGAAGCAAGATGAAGGAGTGCTGTCCTTAGTTCAATTTTCATGTGGATCACTATTGGAGGGCGGACACTTGGATGCCTCATAAAAATTAGACTAGCATTATAGATATTTTTCTGATCTTCATTTATTTTATTATACTTTGATTGATATAGTCAAGAGTTTCTGGGCATTAGGGTTTTCGGTGCATCGGGTGTTTTTAATAAAAATTTTAAACACCAAATTCTTCTGCTGCACTACTGAAACCCAACAGTGGTATCAGAGTCTATCTTGATTTATATAATCAAAAGTTAAATTATTATCTTGATAAGCATGGGTTTTTAGTTTGGTTCAAGTCGGCTCAAAGGTTGAACCAGATTTAACATCCAAACCTTAGTATGTTTTAGAGATATGTTTTAAATACAAAATGCATGATGTATGTGTAGAATTTTCTTAATAGCTTAGTACTCTAATTGAGATTCATGACCAGACCATCCGATCATAAGAGCAAGTAGGGTTCAGAGATCCTCTCTTCCTATTCAATAGGATACTCTTATGGTGTGTAGGGGTGCCACTGTGATGTCCCAAGAAGAAGAACTATGAAAAGGATATTTTATATTCATGCATGTTATTAGAACTTCATGCATATATGATATACTTAAAATACTAGTTATAGTCATATTGTATGATTATATTTTTCATATCTTAAAGATATGACTAGATGCTATATTTAGTTGTTATGATTTTTAAGATACAACTATATTTGTGCATCATTGTGATTGATTGATTTAAGATGTGCTTGAGATTATTAAATCTCTCATAAGAATTATATTAAGTCATAGTATTGTGAACCAGTAGCTGGCCTATTTTTTTGAATCGATTAATTAATTGATGTCTAAGGAGTATTTCAAGTACGGTGGTTATTTAATTGGTTCCGTTGCTGGCCTGGCCAATTTTATTAGTGTCTAAGAAAAGCAACGGGGGGACCCCTACTAATTTTAATGCTTTTCTGGCCAATTAGATTAGTTCGAATCTTGAATAATGGTAGCTCAGTATTTTGAACACTATATATGCCTTCCTTCATGCCTAGTCAATATCCTATCAAAAATCATAGTAGGTTTGTTGTGATATCCACAAGGCTTGCTATGAGGATTGATGTGGGTTTGTCTTGGTGTATATTAGATGCTTTACGATATATTTTAGATATATTGCTTTATTGTGATATCCACAAGGACATCATTTTTTAGATATGATTGTATGAAAATGAAGGGTCTGACTTAACTACAAAATACTATAGTTTGTTGTGATATCTGTAAGGCTATGAGTATTTTTAGAGGCAAGATTTATGTTGAGAGTTGCATGAGATGCAATTGGACAGGTTTTTCTACTTTTGAACTTATTGAAATTTGTTGTGATATCCACAAGGCTTCAATAAAGGATTACGATCTCAACCACTTTAAGAAATCAGATTAGGATTTTTCGTTTGTCATAAAAGAGGGCTATAGTATCCAATAAAATAGTGGGAGACATAACTAGTTTTAAAAGTTCTCAACTAATTATGCATGTCCAACTTGAGTAGTTTGCTTATACTACTATTCTTTATTTATGCAGATTTAAATCTGCATTATGGCTTCTTTATTTTCACTGCATAACACTATAGATAAAAATATGTTGACCGATCTTAACTATGTGGATGGGTTGAGGAACTTGCAAGTTAGGTTCATATCGGAGAAGAACTCCAATATTCTAGATATTTTTGACTTTAGGATGTCAGTAATAATGAGAAGGCAAAAGATGTCCATATAGATGTTAGCTATTTATTTTGTGGCAAATTTGGATATTGGGAGTATAATTGCAAGAATAATCTTATAAGTTTGAAGCAGGGTGCAGGTATAGCACCAAAAGGTGTGTGTATGATACAAACTTATTTTTCATTGAGTGGCTCAGACTCTGATACTTGGATATTAGATACTACCTGTGGATCACATATTTGTAATTCATTACAACAACTATAGAATATCAAAGGTCTGAAAAGAGGTGACCTCAAGCTTTATGGCGCAAATGGAGAGTCCATTAGTACAGAGACTATAGAAACCTGTATACTTGATTTACCTTCAGGCAAAACTTTAGTATTGAAAGACTATTATTACATATCAAAGGTCATTAGAAATATTATTTCTATACCTTTATTATTAAAATAAGGTTATGAAATAAGGCTAATGGGAAATGGATGCTCCATTTTCTTTTCTAATGACTTTTACGGCAGTGGTTATATTGATAACAATCTTTTAATTTTTGTACTCAATAAAAATATTTTTTATATTGAAAAAAATATAAAAAGAAAGAGAGAAGATGTGAATATCACATATCTCTGGCATTACCACCTTGGTCATATTAGTGAGTCAAGGATAAACAAGTTATACAAAGAGGAATTCTTTGACCCATATGACTATGAATCATTCAGAACTTGTGAATCTTGTCTCAATGGTAAGATGACCAAGACTCCATTTTCTGAACATGGAGAGAGGGCAAGTGAGTTGTTAGCCCTAGTACATATGGATGTATGTGGACCAATGACTGAAGAAAAAATAGCCTTTTTTTTTTGTAGGATCTTCCGGATTTCATCAAATCTGGGATGGAATAATTTAAAAATTTTATCCTATACTATTTTAGATATAATATTTGTTAGATCTAATTTTATTATCTAATATTTATAATCTAAAATTAAATCTAAAAGTATGAGAAGTATAGACATAACTCAAGGGTAATCTGATTACCCTGTAAATGATCTCAGCACAGCCTGAGGTTCTGATGTAGCCACGCAAGCACCTGGCCTCTACCGGTATCCACTCAGGTAGGACCTAGAATATCTTCTCCTCACAAATATATGCTCCAAAAATTAAATCTCTATCTGATTTGGAAGGGCTTCAGAACTCCTTCTGAAGTTGGAGCAGCAGCCTGTCGAAGATGTCCTGCAGCCTTCCTGTTCCAGGCATCACCATGCCTTTTTCTTGCACCAGATGAATGTCCAACTCCTTGGACATGAAGAGGGGAGATAGAAGAGTAGGGAGGATATGGAGATGAAGGGAGGGGGTGGCAGCTATGATGGTTTTTTCATAAAAACTTAAAACCCTAGGCGCAGACAGGGTTTATATAGACCCTGCTGCGCTGCGTAGTGCCACATCATTCGATCAATCAAAAAATTTTATTTAATCTTGAAAAATTTTGATTGGTAGAGTGATGTCATCTGATCATATTAGATAAGAACCCCCACCCTCTCTCCTATGTTGGTGCCAACTTTGGATAAACACAAGCAAGGGTTGGCACCAAAGAGTCCATGTTAATCAAGACTCTTCATCCTTATCCATTTGGGGTGCCCACTTTAATCCAATTGGGCTCACACCATAATCTAATTATGGCACCCAATTTAATGTGGTTTTGGCATGTGGACACTCCACAAAAATCCTACAATGAGCTCTCTTCAGTTTAAGATCCATATGTCAACATTTGACAGATGTCCTAAAATAAAATTGGCAGGTGACAGGAATTAGCAGGTGCTTATCTTAAATTCATCTCATGAATTAAGACAAGCCTTTTTTAAGCTGGACAAGCTTCATTTAGAATGAGAAAAATCTTCTCAAGATTCTCTGGGTGAGTCAAATCACATTTGGGTCAGTAGAGACAGAAAAGATTACACGAGGAGAAAGTTAGGCTCAATCGAGTGCTAGCACGATTTCCTTGAACCTAATTGGATCTAATCCAAATCAATTGGGTTAGCCCAATTGATAACATCCAGACCCTAACCCTTATTTGCGTGACCCAGTTAGGTTCAATTTTATATGGTAATGAGACATGTTGTGATCTCATCATCGACATCATCGAAACTCCTTTCGATGGATTAGAACTCTTCTGATTCATACAATTAGAATGATCGATCACCAAGATCATTCTAATTGCTTCCAAAATTCACCAGTGACACCTAGCAGTATATGGTGGCAACCCATCAAAATTGAAGATGAACCTCTCGATGCAGCTACCTATGTGATTGAGTTTCTTTATCATGAGTCCCGACTGAATTAGGGTTAAGGTGAACTCGTCAAACCCAACATCAGTTATATGAATCAATCGATCGATCTGAGTCCGATGTGAAACCCCAATGGAAAACTCTTTTTTCATTATTTCACTCTGCCATGGCCATGGACTTAAGGACTCGATCTTTCGATCATCATAGGACTACTCCTCTTATCTACCAAGGTTGATAGATCCCATCTTGGTGCGACCTAGTTCCTACAATGAATATGCTACAGCCAATATACACCTCAGAGTTTCGAATGGCTAGGAGATCGAGTTATGGTGTACTCAAACTATAACACACTCAAGGTGAACTATCGATGTACCTCAGGTCAAAGAACTAGACACATAACTGTAGCATCTAGCTAGTCATCGACGAGAAGGTAGACTTTCTTATGACTGCTCGATATGGTCAGGCTCAGTAGTCTCATTCTCAATGAATACCTGTACTCTCGCTCTGGTGTCTCCACACCATAGACTCAAGATACATCTACCCTAAGGAAGCAATCGTACACCAACCTTTCGGATTGATCACCATCCTCGTGATGATCCTATGGTCAGGAGCTGTTTATGAGTTAGTTATGTAAATTCATGCCTTAAATTTTCAACTCTTGAAAATATGAATTGACATTCCTACTAACTCAAAGGATGTATCAGATACACAATGTACACAATGTGATAGAAGAATAATCAATTTATTGATTTATAGTCAAAATTATAAATTTGTCCTTAGATTTGTATAGGAATGTGTCAGCCAATTTGGCATCTAGGGCACACATCTAACAAACTCCCACTTAACCTAATGCCAATTGGCTACATATCTAAGTCCCATCTTCTCAAGGTGGGCTTTGATCTTTTGTTGGCCTAATGGCTTTATCAGTGGATCTGCCACATTGTCTGTGGAGTAGACTCTCTTGACCTCGACATAACCCTTTTCGAGATAATCATGGATTAAATGAAATCGTCGCTCGATGTGCTTGGACTTCTGGTGAGACTTTGGCTCCTTAGCTAGGGCTATGGCACCATTATTGTCACAATAAAGAGGTATGGCATCTGATGATATCACTCCAAGCTCTGCGGTAAACTTCTTGTACCAAAATGCCTCCTTCGCAGCTTCCGATGTAGCAATGTACTCTGCCTCCATGGTGGAATCAGCAATCACCGTCTGCTTGAAACTCTTTCAGCTGACTGCACCACCATTGCAAATGAACAGACTCCCAGATGTTGACTTTCGATCATCTATATCAGACATAAAGTCTAAGTCTGTATATCCCTGAATCTAGAGTTCTCCATTCTCAAAGACTAGAAACATATCCTTAGTCCTTCTCAAGTACTTAAGGATATATTTCACAGAAGTCCAGTGCTCTTCGTCTGGATTCGACTGATATCTGCTTGTGACACTTACAGCATGGGCTATATCAGGTCGTGTACATAGCATGGCATACATGAGGCTCCCTATTGTCGAAGCATAAGGGATCTTGTTTATGCATTCAATCTCCTCAGGTGTGCTAGGGCACATCTTCTTGGAGAGATGAATGCCATGTCTAAAAGGTACTAAATCTCTTTTGAAGTTTTTCATGCTAAACCTTTTTAGCACCTCCTCTATGTACATCTTCTGTGAAAGTCCGAACATCCTATTTGGTCTATCTCTACAGACCTTAATACCCAGTATAAAGGATGCCTCTCCTAGATCTTTTATAGAGAACTCCTTAGACAACCATACTTTGACTGAGGTCAATATAAGAATGTCATTCCCAATTAGGAGGATTTCATCTACGAACAATACGAGGAAGACAACTGTACTCCCACTGACCTTTTTGAACACACATGGCTCCTCCTCGTTCTTGATGAAATCAAACATTTTGATCACATCATTGAAACGAGTATTCCAGCTCCGAGATACTTGCTTAAGTCCATAAATGGACCTTTGCAGCTTGCAGACCTTGTGATCATCATCATTGGATGTGAAACCAAGTGGCTGTTCCATATAGATATCTTCCTCAAGATGTCCATTTAAGAACCCCATTTTCACGTCCATCTACCATATTTCATAATCAAAATAGGCTGCAACAGCAAGCAATGTGCGGATGAATTTTAGCATGGCTACGGACGAGAAGGTATCCTGATAGTCAATGCCTTCGCGCTGACTATAACCTTTCGCTACGAGCCTAGCCTTGATGTCTCTACATTCCTATTTGCACCTATCTTTCTCTTGAAGGTCCATTTACACCCAATAGGTACAATACCTTCAGGTGGATCTACCAAGGTCTAGACTTGGTTTGAGTGCATCGAGTCAATTTCTGATCTCATTGCCTCTAACCATTTCTCAGAGTCGATATCTGATATCGCCTCATCATAGTTCTTGGGATCATCATCATGAACCCCATTTTCTGTGAGGAACATTTCCTCTACATTCTCTTGTATGGTACCTAAGTACCTTTCAGGAGGACAAAAAATTCTAGTCGATCTATGAGGTGGAAGAGGTTGTGTTAGGACTGGTTCTAATTGATTAGGTTCCTCAGGTTCTTTAGCTCGTTGTTCTTGGGAGATATTCTCCTGGAGCTTAATTATTCTTCCGATGCCACCATCTTGAATAAACTATTTTTCAAGAAAAATTGCATTTCGACTCACAATTACATTGTGGTCTTCCGAAATATAGAAATAGTATCCTAATGACTCTTTAGGATATCCTATGAATCGAGCTCTAAAAGACTTGAACTCTAACTTGTCTGCCTGCTGTCTCTTGACATGAGCCGGACAACCCTAAATTCTGAGATGATTCAGACTTGGCTTCTTACCATGCTATATCTCATATGGTGTGATGGAAACAATTTTAGAGGGAACCCTATTCAATACATAAATTGCTGTCATGAGACAATGTCCCTAAAGAAACTCAGGGAGGTCCGTGAAGCTCATCATGGAACGAACAATATCTAATAGGGTCTGATTTCTCCATTCTGAAACCTCGTTGAGTTGTGGCATTCCAAGTGGAGTCCATTAAGAGACTGTACTATTGTCCTTAAGATAGTCTAGGAACTTCCGACTAAGGTATTCACCTCCTTGATTTGATCAAAGAACCTTAATGGGCTTTTCTGTTTGTTTTTCTATCTCATGTTTGAATTTTTTGAACCTTTCAAAAGCTTCAGACTTGTGTTTCTGTCATGCCCCCGACCCGAGATTATGAATCGAGGGTCATGGCAACCACTGCATACTTATAAAGAACTCTCTCCATAAGTATGCAAGGCATCTCATCACGATATCAATGCATCACAGCGGAATAAATTCAAATAATTATTATTCAATTTTAATTCAAGTAATTAAATCAAATGTCTTACATCCAATAAAATTTTACTAACAATAAAACAATAGGTCTAAGTTCAATGAAGTTGACAATGCTAAATCTCGCCTCTGAAAGCTCTGTCCCAATATTTCTTCCCACGCTTGAAATTAATTATCTGAATCTGAAAAATAGAAAGAAAGGTAATGAGCTAGATAGCTCAATATGTAACAAATATCTCAACTAGATATTTTATAATTTGTAAGAATAATATTGTAAATAGACATAAGAGTATATTTCATGCTAATTTATTACAAATCAAATATTTTTAAATATTCACATATAATATAATCATAAATCCGATTCGATTCAAAATACTCGTAACTCAATAGCCTTGACTATGACCAACATTTAACCCCCATTGGCGGAGTCCACAGAATACCAGCGCACAACCCCCACTGGCAAGGTCCACAAACACCAGCGCACAACCCCCACTGGCAGGGTCCACTGAGTACCAACGAATAATCCCCATTGGCGGGGCCCACTGAAACATAGTTAGGCTGAGAGCATAAATCCGATTCTGTATCAAACACTTTATATCATAATATATCATAATTTTTTACTGAATGTGTTCATAATCGACATACCATAATATTTCAAAAGCACTTTTCTTTCAAAACATAATTTCATAAATCATGCATAATTTCAGAGAATAATTATTTATTTTCAGAATAAATATGGAATATCTCGAGAAGATGATTCATTACTTACCTTTCACGGAGCACTGAAAGAATAGTTCGACTAACTTATAGGAGATTCTTCCATGCCTATTATCCAAAATTATATTTTTACATTAATTTTAATTCAAAATTCAATCTAAACAAATTTCAAATCAAAACCTCACTTAAAATCAGACTCTTCCCTAAACTCGATCAAAATCATCAGATGAAACCTTCCACTACGCTAATCCTAGAGGAATAACTTTAGAGAGAGAGAAATCCATCAAGAGAGAGAAATAATCTAGAGAGAAAAAATTCTAGAGAGAGAAAGTAGAGAGAGAAAGTCCAATTCCAGAGAGAGAAAGTCAGGGTTCAAACTGAAAGAAGAGAGAGAAGAGAGAGAAACTCTCTCTCTCATCATTTTTTATTTATTTTATTATTTATTTATTTATTTATTTATTTATTTATTTTTCTTTTCTTTTCTTTTTCTCTTTTTCTTCTTTTTCTTCTTTTTTTTCTTTCCTTTTTCTTTTCTTTTCTTTTCTTTTTCTCTTTTTCTTCTTTTTCTTTTTTTTTTCTTTTTTTTTCTTTTCTTTTTCTCTTTTTCTTCTTTTTCTTTTTTTTTTTTAATGGGCTTGGGTCTTAGATAGTTGGGCTTGGGCTATAATAGTTTCATTAGAAACACATACCCATACCTAGACATATCATCGGTAAAGGTAATGAAGTAGACATGTTGTCTCTAGCCAGCACATCAAATGAGCCACACACATCCGTATGTACTAGGGCAAATAGGTCTGTGGCCCTTTCCCCATGTCCCACAAAAGGAAGCTTGGTCATTTTGCCTTGAAGGCATGATTCACAAACTGGATATGACTCGAAAGTCAACGGACTCAATAGCCCAGATTTCTCCAATTTGTTAACCCTGTCTTTCGCTATATGACCTAGCCTTAGGTGCCACAGATACCTATTATTTAGACTATCTCTAGGCCTTTTAATTTCTATGGCATTCATATTTTGCTCGATATTAAATACAGATACATCAATATGTAACTGATAGAGACCGTTAATGACAAAACCATTTGCAACTTTATTATTTTCATAAAAAATATTACAATGGTCCTTATGAAAGCTAATCACATAGCCTTCTTGTGCTAAACATGTAACAAAAATCAAATTCCTGCTTGCTGCAGGCACATAATAATAGTCTCTTAAAACTAATTCTAATCCTAATGGTAATCGCAGAGGGTAGGTTCTCACGGCCACAGCAGCAACTCTTGCTTCATTTTCGATGCGTAGGATCATCTCCCTATCTCTCAGCCTCCTACTCTCTTCAAGATCCTGAATAGAAGTGCACAGATGAGCACTAGAACCAGAGTCAAGCACCCAACTGGATGCAGAAGAAACCGTAAGGTTAGATTCTAAAATGAGCATACCTCCAGAAGGACCATCCTTCTTATTCTTTATGGTGGTCAGGTACTGAGGACAATTTCGCTTCCAATGGCCCTCTGATTGGCAGTGAAAATATTTTTTCTTATCAGCAGCCTTCTTCTTTGGTTCTGTCTTCTTCTTCTTGCCATCCACCTTCTGCTTCTTCGCAGACTTCTTTTTCTTTCCAAAAGACTTTCTCTTAGAAGAAGTCTGCTCCATAGTAAGAACTGAGACTTTTGAACTCTTCATAGAAAGCTTAGCCGTAACTAGCATATTCATTAACAAAATGCTCTGGAGTTGGTCACGTTCAATGATGATGTACCCTTACATCTCACCTGTATGCCATACCAGTGTCTCCACACTCCTTGGTTAAGAGGACAACCAACCCATATGACCTACAGCGATCTATGCTCGATAGAAGCTGTCGTTCTTATTAACAGCCCATCATTTGATCGTGAACAGTTTTAAGGACTAATTGATAAATTCTCTCTTTATCGAACCTAAATAGTCTTAAGGACTTTATCACAACAATAGAGTTCATTAGAAGATGAAAACTTGTGATAAAAAATGCCAAAAGTATATTTTATTTATTAAGAAATCAATTACAATACAAGGTTGCTCAACCGTCAATAAGTTGACGATTGGCTTTTGAGATATATTTTTCAACACATATGTGGTCCATTTGATGTACAAGCTAAGGGTGGCTATGTCTACTTCATAATTTTTATCGATGATTATTCACGATATGGGTTTGTATATTTGATGCATCAAAAGTCTAAATCCTTTAAAAAGTTCAAGAGTTCAAACATGAAGTATAAAAATAGATCAAAAAACCCATAAAGGTTCTTCAATCAAATCGAGAAGGAGAATACCCTAAAAAAATTTCAGGCCTATCTCAAGGATAATGGTATAGTCTCATAGTTGACACCTCCAGGGACACCTTAGCTCAACGGAGTATTTGAAAGGAGGAATTGAATCCTATTAGATATGGTTCGATCCATGATGAGCTGCACAGACCTTCCTGTCTTTCTCTGGGTACATGTATTACTTTCTGTGATTCATCTTTTGAATCAAATTCTCTCTAAATCCATTCCTACCACACCATATGAGATAGGACATGATAAGAAGCCAACCATTGGGTACCTCAAGATTTAGGGATATCCGACCCATGTCAAGCGACAGCAGGTGGACAAGTTAGAGGCTAGGTCCTTTAGGGCTCGCTTTATAGGGTATCCTAAGGAAATCATGGGATACTACTTTTATCTTTTTGAGAATCACAATGTGATTATGAGCCATCATGCCATGTTCTTCGAAAAAGAGTTTATCCAAGAAAGAGGTAGTAGGAGGAAGATTGTGTTAGATGTATGTCCTAGAAGTCAATATGGCTGACACATTGAAATGAATCTAGAGCATAATTTTGTACTCAATATATTGATATGATCAATAAAAGGACAAGTTCTTTTTCATTCAAGTGTAATGTATCCTTGAATCATCCATGAAATCAATTTCAATACATATTCTCAAGGTGTTGAGAATTAAAGATATATATTTAATTCCTAAATACTCCCGATCATAGGATCATCATGAGGACGGTGATAGATTTGGATAGACTGATGCACAAATTACTTCTTTTGGGATAGATGAGTCTCTAATCTACTGTGTAGAGACATAAGATGACAAGTGCGGATAGTTGTTAGAGAACAACTAGTACTGAGCATGACCATACGAGAGATCATTTGGATTTTTATTCGACATCAGTGATTATCTGGATGCTGTAGTTGTATGACTGATCTTTTGACTTGACATGATACTGCTATTTGCAGTATGACTACTGGAGTTTGATTGACACATAAATATAGGTCTCAATGAGCCCTTATAGTGGATATTGGCGATAATTGATCCATTGTAAGAGTGGGGTGCGCATCAAGATAGGATCTATCGACTTTGATAGAGAGGAGTAGTTCTATTGGATTTGAGAGGCTAAGTCCAAGAGTCTGTGGCCACAACAGTGTGATTGATGGAAAAGAATTTTCATAAAAGTCACAACTGGACTTGAACTAATCGAATCTATCATATGACTGATGATGAGATTTGATGATTTATCCATGACCTACCATCTAGTCGAAACTCATGATAGAGGGACTGAATCACATGTTAACTACACCTAGTGGTTCATTTCAGTTCTACTAGGTTGTGACTACATACTGCTTGGTATCACTAGTGATTGTGAGAGCTCACTAGGATTGTTCTGGATCGACAATCCTTACTGAATTAGAGTGAAATTATTCTGACCCATTGAAAAGAGTTTTAATGATACGGTGATAGAGATCATTGTATGTCTAGCTACCAGATAGAATTGAATCTATGGGGTTACACAATAAAAGATTAGGCTTGGAATAAGCAATTAAGTTTATGAAGTGTCAATTAGATTTAGAGAAATCCATTGGATTCATATAACCTTACTAGCACATGGTTGGACCCAATTTCTTTTTCTGTTGAGATTACTTATTTGGTAAGATAATTTTAACTTAATTAACTGCTAATAACCTACATAAATAAGATTTAAGAGACTCTAATTATTATGTGTCTAAGGTTATGGATCATATAAATTAAGGGTGCAAGTCTCTAATTAATTTTCTTGATAGTTATTTTAAGGCACCACCTTGATTTGATCAAGTTGGGCATGTCCATTGATTAGAGGGCCTTTAGTTCTCCTATGGAGTGTCTCTTGGGTGTGTTTTGGGGTGTCTAATTATAGGTGCAAGGACTCCATTTGTTGGCACCTAAAGGGTCTCCTAAAGTAAGTTGGATAACTTAAGTTAATAGGAAACCCAATGCAAGTAGGACTTATATTATGTGATTGAATAGGATTCAATCCTTGTGCCTATTTAAAGGGACCTCCCCTAAGGTCCCTAGAGCATCAAAACTAGCAGCCCCTCATGCCTAGAAGAAGTCTCCATGCCTTCTCTTCCTCTCCCTTCTCCTTCTCCCTTAGGCGTCCCACACGCCCCCTTACTTGGGACGTCCCAAGTCCATCACGCCCAAGCTGTTGGGCGTCCCACCTGTTTACTGGTTGCTGGTGTTTTGTAATAGTACAAAGCAAGGAGAAAGGCTAGAGAGAAGGAAAAGAAGAAGATCAAGGAAAGAGATCAAGAGTTGATCATGATCTAGGCTTTGTTCTGATTTAGCAGGCTGAATTTTTTTAGAGAAGAAAATTCAGATTGAAGAGGGCTGTTTCAGGCTAATCTCGAGTGGATACTCATAGAGGCCAGACACTTGTGCGGCTAAGAGAGAATCTCTTCTCTTTTAGATTCAGATTTGAAGAAAAAAATTACGAAACAGGTATGTAATTTGATTACAATCTAAATTTCAGCATATATCTATTTCAGCATATGAGATAGTTTCATATGATTTTCATGTTCATATGCATGCATAATTTAGATTAAAAGTATTTTAATTTTATTCTCCACTGTGGTGTTTAAAAAATAAAGTTTTAAAACACATATGTATGCACCAAACCTCAAAATCCAACAGCAGTATCAGAGCCACAGATTTTCATATGCTGAATTTTGATATATATATTTTTGAAAAGATTTTAAAATTAGATTTTTTTTTGATATATATATATATTACTTTTAATTTGATTCATGATTAGTATATAAGATATATGATATCATGCTTATAAGATATATGATATCATGCTTAGATCTAAAATTTTATTTAGATCTGATTTTACATGCATATATATGATATATGTTTAAGAGTAAAAATCTGAATATTATTTTCAAATTTTAAAATTTATTTTAATGCAAAGAATTTAGATCTAAAATTTGATTTTAGAATCTAAAATTTATATTTATGCATGAGAATTTTGGTTATGGAAAAATCATTAATCAGGTCATGTAATAGGATTGCATCTTAAGATTTTTGACTTGAGTCATATGGATCTAATTCAATTAAGTAATTGGTCAAACTGAGTTACATGTTGATTAGGGTTAGATCAATTAAGTTAATGATTATACAATTGTAGTTGATCAAATCGATTAAATCCCATATGTAGAATCGATCAATCTATGGACCTAATTTAGCTCATTGGTTTGAGCCCGATTTGCTTGAGCTAACCAATTCTAATCAATCGATCTATTGGTGTCTAAGATAAGTTAATAAGATGTAGTTATTTAATTAGTTTCATTAGCTGATCTGATCAATTTATTGGTGTCTAAGAAAGACAACGGGGGGACCCCTATCGATGTCCACTTACTTGGCTAATTTAGAAGATTGGATCTTCAATTAGGTTGCTTAGCGGTTTGGTTTAGCCCATGCCAATTAGATCGGTCATATGATGACTGATTAGATGAGATCTAAATCTAAATCTTTCCATAAATATTAAGTCCATAGGTCTTCCACCATTGTAGATGTATGGGCATGCTACCAGCATAGATTGTTCTCGACTGGTTGCGGTGGTTCAGTTGGATCGGGAACATGCAACCACTTTATTAGTAAACAGTTGCTCTAGGGTAAGGATAGGGTTGGACCAAATAATTGTTAGGTGAGGGACTCACTAATAGCCTTGCACCTACTTATGAATGGTGGGTCGGGCATAATTAAGAAGTGTGGACAATAACTGTTAGGTGAGCCCACATGACTTAGAGACCAAGTCACTACAACATACTTAGAGAAGTATTTGGGCAAAGAGTGGCCTATGCATTGGTGTACATATTACTAATAACTGTTAGGTGAGGTGCATGTCATCGGTGGGACCGCAGCACCCACTAGGAATCTTTTGTCATGTTAGGATTTTCATTTCCTTTCCGGAGAGTGGAGGGATTTGAAAAATTAGTAGGAGTCATTATTTACATCTTAAAGTCTCTAGAAGTAAATTCAACATTAAGTACAAAAGTCTAACTTGAATTTTTACTCTCATAGTTAAACTATCATGTCAGCCTCAAATCCTCTAGCCTATATCCTTGAAACCAATCGTTTGATCAGTAATAATTTCAAAGATTGGCTCAGAAACCTCAAGATTGTCTTGATCTCAAAAAAGTTAAGCCATGTTCTCGATTAGGACCTTGTAGTGCAACCAAACCGTCCTACTACTGAGCAAAGAGCTACTTTTGAGAAGTGGATGGATGAAGACAGTCGGGTCAAGTGCTATGTGCTGGCATCCATGTCAAACTAGTTGCAAAGCCAGCATGAGCATATGCCCACTGCTCGGGCCATGATCACTCACCTACAAGAGTTGTATGATGAGCAGAGCCATACTGTATGCTTCGAAGTTGTTGGATTTTAGTGATGTAGTGAAATATAAATTTTAAAATTTTTTAATATATATTTAATAAATAAAAATAAAGTTTAACAATTAAACTCAACCACCAGAACTCAAAACCCTAGGAACCCCTTGATGATTACAATCAAATCACAACAACATGCATATGAGGAGAAGACCAGAAGTCATATACCACCATGAAGACCATGAACTGATGATTTTAAGATCTTTACAAGACTCCAAAGCAGAAGCCCTCCAATGGTGATCTACACAGGACTGATCAGGGCCCTTCTTAACTCGTCATGGTGCTGCAGCCTTTTTCCTAAGTGCATTGTCGATTGTCCTTCGCAAGAACAGGTTGCACCAACACTTGTAAGCCTTCATGACGTCCACTAGTACCACTCTAGAAACCTTTTTCTAAAGTATCACACCACATAAAAATAAATTAGATGTTCAACACTGGAACAACCTAATTTTTTGGACAAGCATCACATGCTTTCCAATTTTCTTCTCCCTTTTCTTTTCATTTTCTCATCCTTTTTCCTTGTCTTTTTTCTAAATTTTTTCCATCATTTCTTCTCATTTCCATGCCCATCCTCCACCAAAAATTGCACATTAAATTTGGTTGTGGTACCCCCTTTAAATAGTAAACATGGGGCGACTCCACGGGACGCCAACTCTTGGCATCCCTTAACTATTACACACTTCAATTAATTTTTTTGTGTAATCCAAAGAGTTTGCATGGAAACTAAAGAGGTTAACTAGTAGAAGGACTCTTTCTCTACTGGGAAAAAAATTAATACACCAACTCTTGGCGCATGGGATAAGGAGAGAAGGCATGAAACCAAGAGTCCATGATATTAAAGACTCTACCAAAAATTCAATGCACAAAGGGGGGCGTCCAAATTATTTTTGGCATGTGGTTTCCTTGCCAGAGAAGGACTCTTCCTTCTCTTCTGTACTCATAATTCCAAGGGTCATCTGATGACACGATGAATTAAAACAAACACATGGAAATAAATGGAAGGAATGAAGAGTTTTAAGTGAATTGGCCTCTTCCAATTCAATGCCAAATAATGGGAGATCCAATACTTATTTTGGCATGAAGTTTCTTCCAAGAGAAGGACTCCACTTCTTCTTCCATGTCCCACATCCCAAGGTGCCATCAGATGGTACACAAATTTAAGGAACGAGTGGAACATGTAAGAACTTTAAGATAAGTATTAAAGAAGGACTCTCCTTAAATCCAAAATAAATGTGACACCACCTTTTTTTATACATATGGTTTTTGATGTGGAGGAGGTTGGTTATATGTGGAACACTTCCATAAAACTAGATAAAACCATCTAATTACTTAGATGGTTTAAACCCAATCACATTAGGTCAAGGCAACAAGTCTAGGTTAGCACAAACACCTTTGCATTGAATCCAATTGGAAACTTAGGTTAATTCATGTGCTAGCAATTCAATTAACCCATTAAATTTATAATAAATTCAAATTGATTGGACCAAGATCAAATTTTTATTGTGTGTGACCCATTGGATGAAGGAAAAACTGCCTTTTTTCTTTGTAGGATCTTCCAGATTTTATCAAATCTAGGGTGGAATAATTTTAAAAAAAATTATCCTATGTTTATTTCAGATCTAAGTCTTTAGATCTAATCTTTATATCTAATAATAAGTCTAAAATAAATCTAAAAGGGATGAGGAAATAAGTAATACCTCAAGGGTAATCTGATTACCCTGTTGATGATCTCAGCATAGCCCGAGGTTCTGATGTAGCCACGCAAGTGCTTGGCCTCTACCGATATCCACTTGGGTAGGACCTAGAACATCTTCTCCTCATGAATCTACACTCCAAAAATTAGATCTCTATCTGATTTGGAAGTACTTTAGAACTCCTTCTAAAGTTGGAGCAGCAGCCTATCGAAGATGTCCTGCAGCCTTTCTGTTCCAGGCGTCACCATACCTTGGACCTTTGCCAGATGGATGTCCAACTCCTTGGACATGAAGAGGGGAGAGAGGAAAGCAGGAAGGATGTAGAGAAGAGAAGAGAATTCTCATTTTGGCTGGGTATTGAGTAGAAAATTCTAAACCCTAGGCACAGACAGGGATTTTATAGACCCTATATGCTGTGCAGTGCCACATCATTCGACCAATCAAAAAATTCTAATTAATTTTGAAAAAATTCTGATTGATGGAGTGATATCATCTGATCCCATCAGATAAGAACCCCACCTTATCTCCAAAAGTTGGCACCAACATTGGATAAGCACAAAGAGAGTTGGCGCCAAGGAGTCCAAACTTATCAGGACTCTTCATCCTTATCCATTTGGGGTGCCCACTTTAATCCAATTGGGCTCACACCATAATCTAATTATAGTATCCAATTTGATATGGTTTAGGCATATGGACACTCCATAAAAATCCTCCAAAGAGCTCTCTTCAGTTTAAGACCCATATGTCAATATTTGACAGATGTCCTAAAATAAAATTGGCAGGTGACAGGAATTAGCAGGTGCTTGTCTTAAATCCATCTCATGAATTAAGACAAGTCTTTTCTGAGCTGAACAAGCTTCATTTAGACTGAGAGAAACCTTTCCAAGGTTCTCTGGATGAGTCAAATCATATTTACCTCAGTAGAGATAGAAAAGATTACACGAGGAGAAAGTTAGGCTCAATCGTGTGCTAGCACGATTTCCTTGAACCTAATTAGATCTTATCCAAATCAATTGGGTTAGCCCAATTGATGACATCCAGACCCTAACCCTTGTTTATGTGACCCAGTTAGGTTCAATTCTGTATGGTAATGAGACATGTCGTGATCTTATCATCGACATCATCGAAACTCCTTTCGATGGACCAGAACTCTTTTGATTCAGACAATTAGAATGATCGATCATCAATATCATTCTAATTGCTCCCAAAATCCATCAATGACACATAGCAGTATGTGGTGGCAACCCATCAGAACTGAAGATGAAACTCTCGATGCAGCTACCTGTGTGATTGAGTTCCTCTATCATGAGTCCCGACTGAATTAGGGTTAAGGTGAACTCGTCAAATCCAACATCAGTCATATGAATCAATCGATCGATCCGACTCCGAGGTGAAACCCCAATGAAATTTTTTTTTTCATTATTTCAGTCTGCCATGGCCATGGGCTTAAGGACTCGATCTTTCGATCATCATAGGGCTACTCCTCTAATCTACCGAGGTTGATAGATCCCATCTTGGTGCGACCTAGTTTCTACAATGAATATGCTACAGCCAATATATACCTTAGGGTTCTGAATGGCTAGGAGACTGAGTTATGGTATAGTCAAACTATAACACACTCAAGGTGAACTATCGATGCACCTCAAGTCAAAAAACTAGATACACAACTGCAGCATCGAGCTAGTCATCGACGAGAAGGTAGACTTCCTTATGACTGCTCGATATGGTCACGCTCAGTACTCTCATTCTCAACGAATACCTATACTCTCACTCCGATGTCTCTACACCATAGACTCAAGACACATCTACCCTAAGAAAGTGATCGTACACCAATCTTCCAGATCGATCACCATCCTCGTGATGATCTTATGGTCTGGAGCTGTTTATGAGTTAGTTATGTAAATTCATGCCTTAAATTTTCAACTCTTGAAAATATGAATTGACATTCCTACTAACTCAAAGGATATATCACTGACACAATGCACACAATGTGATAGAAGAATAACCCATTTATTGATTTATAGTCAAAATAATAAATTTGCCCTTAGATTTGTACAGAAATGTGTCAGCCAATCTGGCATCTAGGGCACACATCTAACAAACTACCACTTGACCTAATGCCAATTGGCTACATATCTAAGTCCCATCTTCTCAAGGTGGGTGATGGAGATGGTTTTTGGGCTAAGGAAGGGTAATGAAATCCCCACCTTATCTTGTTAATGGGTTGATGCCCTTAGATTAATTATGAAAATGCAAATACAAATAAACAAGATGACCAAGAATGTAAAAGATTTTAATTTAGAATTTTTTTTTTATTTTGATATTTTACTTCACGATTATGAAATGTCTTTTGTTTTGTTTTATATTTTTTTTTTTTTGTGATTAAGTAAATTCAAATGATTAGGTCTAAAAGCAAAAGTAATTAACTAAAAATAATAAAAGAGAAATTAGAAGCGTACCTGAGTTTTCCAGCAATCACCAACTAAATATAGAAACCTAAAAAAAAAAAAAAAGAGTTATAACGCACGAAGAACAAATATTTGAAAATAATTTAAAACGCCAAATCCCCGGCAACGGCGCCAAAAACTTGATGTGCAAATCTTAAAATTTGTAAATAAAACCGCAAGCGCACGGTGTGCAGAGTAGCACGACCAGCGAGTACGGGTCGATCCCACAGAGACTTGGTTTTTAAAATGATTTTCAAATCTATGCTCAAGCGAGCTTTAACAAAAATCGAAAGTCGAAAGTTGTTTGCTAAAGACAATAAGACTAAGGATCTAGGGTTTTTTGAATCCACTAGATCTAGATTAGGGAATTCTACCTAGAATTTTTCTTATTGATCCTAACGACTACTCCTCTTGTCTTTCCCAAGCATAGATTATGAAGGGACTAAGGCCCAATGATAATCCATCAAGATTCTTTACAGGGGAGTAGTAACTAGGATCCCTTAGGGTTTTCTCCTCCTATGCACTGAATCAAGCATGAACTATGAAGGGACTCTGACCCAACTGTAGTTCATCAAAAATTCTTGGCAAAAGAGGAAGAAAAAGAAACCCTAAGAAAAAGAAAGAACTCTATGTAAAATCCCTACTCATGATCTAGCTTCATTGCAAACCCTAGAAGGGATGCTTAGCTAGACATGATCTAAATCTACTTACAAAATTTAAATGCAGAAAAATAAACTACCCTAATTTCATAAATTAAACTATCCTAATTGCATAAATTTAAACTGCATAATTTAAACTAACCTAATTGCATAAAATTAAATTGCATAAATTAAACTATCCTAATTGCAAGAAAAATAAATTGCATAATGTAAAGAGATGAAATTGCATAAAAAGAAGATTTTATATATAAAAAAAAAAATTTATTACAAAAACCTCAAAGCTCGAGGCTTGAAAAGAGAGCTAAAAACCCCACTATCTAGGGTTACAAGCTTGATCTCAAGGAAGAATATCTAAAACAAGGGCCTTTGGGGGCTTTTTATAGGCATTTGGGGGTTATAAGGTTTTCAAAACTTCCGATGTGGGACTAAGAGGTTTTAGGGGGTTTATGGTGCGCCGATGGGTTCATGGTCCATGCGCCTGTTGCTGTAGACCAGGCGGCTAACCAGATCACCAAATCAGTTGATTTTTGACCAATTTTGATCTGATTTGACTCGGGTTTGACCCAATTGAGTCTTCTTTCTTCATTCTTCAATTCCTGGGTCAATTTAACTCCGTTTTGCATAAAATTTGCGCCGTTGGAATCCTCTTTCCTTGTTCTTTCTATTGATGATCTCTTCTTCTGCAAAATATAATAACAAATATCAATTTCTTAATAAAGTTAGATAATTTAGATATTAATTGATACTTTTTATATCAATTTGTGACATAAATCAGTGGGCTTCGATCTTTTGCTGGCCTAATAGCTTTGTCAGTGGATCTGCCACATTATCTATGGAGTCGACTCTCTTAACCTCAACATAACCCTTTTCGAGCTAATCACAGATCAGATGGAATCATCGCTCGATGTGTTTGGACTTCTGGTGAGACCTTGGCTCCTTAGCTAGGGCTATGACGCCATTATTGTCGCAGTAAAAAGGTATGGCATCTGATGACATCACTTCAAGCTCTGCGGCAAACTTCTTGTACCAAAATACCTCTTTTGTAGCTTCTGATGCAGCAATGTACTCTACCTCCATGGTGGAATCAGCAATCACTATTTGCTTGAAACTCTTCCAGCTAACTGCACCACCATTGCAAATGAACAGACTCCCAGATGTTGACTTTCGATCATCTATATCAGACATAAAGTCTGAGTCTATATATCCCCGAATCTGGAGTTCTCCATTCCCAAAGACTAGAAACATATCCTTAGTCCTTCTCAAGTACTTAAGGATACATTTCACAGAAGTCCAGTGCTCTTCACCTGGATTCGACTGATATCTGCTTGTGACACTAACAGCATGGGCTATATCAGGTCGTGTACATAGCATGGCATACATGAGGCCCCTATTATCGAAGCATAAGGGATCTTGCTCATGCGTTCAATCTCCTCAGGTGTGCTAGGGCACATCTTCTTGGAGAGATGAATGCCATGTCTAAAAGGTACTAAATCTCTTTTGCAGTTTTTCATGCTGAACTTTTTTAGCTCCTCCTCTATGTACATCTTCTGTGAAAGTCCGAGCATCCTATTTGGTCTATCTCTATAGATCTTAATACCCAGTATAAAGGATGCCTCTCCTAGATCTTTCATAGAGAACTCCTTAGACAACCATACTTTGACTGAGGTCAATATGGGAATGTCATTCCCAATTAGGAGGATGTCATCTACGTACAATACGAGAAAGACAACCGCGCTCCCACTGACCTTTTTGAACACACATGGTTTCTCCTCGTTCTTGATGAAACCAAACATTTTGATCACATCATTGAAACGAGTATTCCAACTCCGAGATGCTTGCTTAAGTCCATAAATGGACCTTTGCAGCTTGCAGATCCTGTGATCATCATCACTGGATGTGAAACTAAGCAGCTATTCCATATAGATATCTTCCTCAAGATATCCATTTAAGAACGCCATTTTCACATCCATCTGCCATATTTCATAATCAAAATAGGCTGCAATAGCAAGTAATGTGTGGATGGATTTTAGCATGGCTACGGGCGAGAAGGTATCCTGATAGTCAATGCCTTCGCGCTGACTATAACCTTTCGCTACGAGCCTAGCCTTGAATGTCTCTACATTCCCATCTGCACCTATCTTCTCTTGAAGATCCATTTACACCCAATAGGTACAATACCTTCAGGTGAATCTACCAAGGTCCAGACTTAGTTTGAGTGCATCGAATCAATTTCTGATCTCATTGCCTCTAACCATTTCTCAGAGTCGATATCTGATATCACCTCATCATAGGTCTTGGGATCATCACCATGAACCCCATTTTTTGTGAGAAACATTTCCTCTACATCTTCTTGTATGGTACCTAAGTACCTTTCAGGAGGATGGAAAATTCTAGTCGATCTATGAGGTGGAAGAGGTTGTATTAGGACTGGTTCTGATTGATTAGGTTCCTCAGGTTCTTTAGCTCGTTGCTCTTGGGAGACATTCTCCTTAAACTTAATTATTCTTTCGATGCCACCATCTTGAATAAACTATTTTTCAAAAAAAATAGCATTTCAACTCACAATCATATTATGGTCTTCCAGAATATAGAAATAGTATCCTAATGACTCTTTAAAATATCCTATGAATCGAGCTCTAAAAGATCTGAATTTTAACTTGTCCGTCTGCTGTCTCTTGACATGAGCTGGACAACCCTAAATTCTGAGATGAATCAGATTTGACTTCTTACCATGCCATATCTCATATGGTGTGGTAGGAATGATTTTAGAGGGAACCCTATTCAATACATAAATTACTGTTATGAGACAATATCTCTAAAGAAATTCAGGGAGGTCCGTGAAGCTCATCATGGAACGGACCACATCTAATATGGTCCGATTTCTCTGTTCTGAAACCCCGTTAAGTTGAGGCATTTTAGGTGGAGTCCATTGAGAAACTATACCATTATCCTTAAAATAGTCTAGGAACTCCCGACTAAGGTATTCACCTCCTCGATCTGATCGAAGAACCTTAATGGGCTTTCCTATTTATTTTTCTACCTTATGCCTGAATTCTTTGAATCTTTCAAAAGCTTCAGACTTGTGTTTCATTAGAAACATATATCCGTACCGAGACATATCATCGGTAAAGGTAATAAAGTAGACGTAGTTGCCTCTAGCCGGCACATTAAATGGGCCGCATACATCCGTATGTACTAGGATAAGTAGGTCTGTGGCCCTTTCCCCATGTCCCACAAAAGGAAGCTTGGTCATTTTGCCTTGAAGGCATGATTCACAATCTGGATATGACTCGAAAGTCAACAGACTCAATAGCCCAGATTTTTTCAATTTGTTAACCTTATCTTCCGCTATATGACCTAGCCTTAGGTGCCCCAGATACCTATCATTTAGACTATCTCTAGGCCTTTTAATTTCTATGGCATTCACATTTTGCTCAATATTAAATATAGATACATCAATATGCAGTTGATAGAGACCGTTAATAAGAAAACCATCTGCAATTTTATTATTTTCATTAAAAAATATTATAATGGTCCTTATGAAAGCTAATCACATAGCCTTCTTGTGCTAAATATGAAACAGAAATTAAATTCCTGCTTGCTGCAGGCACATAATAACAATCTCTAAGAAATAAATCTAATCCTAATGGTAATCGCAGAGAGTAGGTTCCCACGGCCACAGCAGCAACTCTTGCTCCATTTTCGACATGTAGGATCATCTCCCCATCCCTCAGTCTCCTGCTCTCCTCAAGACCCTATATAGAAGTGCACAAATGAGCACTAGAACCAGAGTCAAGCACCCAACTTGATGCAGAAGAAACCGTAAGGTTAGATTCTATAACGAGCATACCTCTAGAAGAACCATCCTTCTTGTTCTTTAGGGTGGCCAGGTACTGAGGACAGTTCTGCTTCCTCCTTTTCCCATCCATCTTCGCTTCTTCGCAGACTTCTTTTTCTTTCCAAAAGACTTTCTCTTGGAAGAAGTCCGCTCCACAGTAAGAACTAAGCCTTTTGAACCCTTCATAGAAAGCTCAACCATAACCAGCATGTTCATTAACTCGGCCAAGATACACTGCATCTTATGCATATGAAAGTTCATGATGAACTGACCATATGCATCAGACAAGGACTGAAGGATCAAATCAATCTAAAAATCTTTGTCTAAGATGATACCGAGCTTCTCAAGCTCCTCAAGATCCTTGATCATTGTCAAACAATGATCTTGGACTGACTGCCCATCATGCATTTTAGCCTTAAAAAGTCTTTGACAGACTTGATACTTGGCTGCGCGACTTTGTTCACCAAACAACTCTTGTAGGCGAGCAAGTCATCTGGTGGGTAGTCAAAATATTCTCATGCTGGTGCTGCAAGTCATCAGACATTGCACCCAACATGTAGTACCTTGCTATGTTATCATCATCTATCCACTTTTTCAGAGATGCTCTCTGTTCAGCAGTCAGATGTGCTGGCATGGCAGGTGGGTCCTGGTCCAAGACATGAGTCAATTTTTCAAAACCCAAAATAATTTTGTAGTTTCTCAACCAGTCCTTGAAATTGGGTCCAGTCAATCTATGGGTGTCTAGTATTTTGGTCAGAGGGTTGGAGACAGACATGTTTCCTATAGAGAATCAAAAGTTTCTAGTTAGATTTTGTAATCAGACTTAACCAATTTATTTAGGAATTTTATTTTTAAATAAATTAGGCTCTCACTATTTTCTCAGATCCCTACACTCCCTTGGTAGAGATGTGAAAATCTCTGTGATCAGTGATTTCTAATGGGTGGTGCCATCTCACCGACTGCCTCATCACCTCACCTAACAGTTATTGGTGATGGGTCAACCAATGAGTGGACAACTCTTGTCCAATGATTCTCTAATCATAGTGCACTCAAAACTTGGTCTCTAATTTATGAAGCTCACCGTGCCCGGGATATTGCTCCAATCTTTACTTAAGTCAAACCCACCATTTGCACGAACTAGATTCCTGATTGGGTCCCTCACCGTATCCAAAATATTGAGCCCAACCCATCCTCTAATTCGTAGCATCCAATGCCTAATGGACATGGTTGCATCTTCTCGGTGCAACTAAGCCGCTGTAACCAACCGAGAACAATCAACCCCGAGAAGGGCCCGCACATCCATAATGGTGGAAGACCTAAACTTAATATTTTCTTAGGGAGATTTGATTTAGGTCTCATTAAACTTGACTTGACATAGTCATAACAATTATGACTAACCTAGTGGCATGGGTTAGCTTGAATAGTTAGCCACCTCTAATCAGAACTGAGTCGACACATATGGCCAAGTAAGTGAGACCGGTGGGAGGGATATGCCATTAACTCGACAAGAACGTATTCGAGTCGAGTAGCTCCCAATTAAAAACCAGTCAGTCGCATCTGTCCAACTTACCTTAGATACCAAATTATCAAACCAGAACTAATTCGGTTAGCCTACAATCCAGGCTCTAACCACTGAGCCAAATTAGGTCTTAACTTGATCGTGTCACATCTAAATGTGATTCAACCTTGACCCAGACTTAATCCTATTAGGTTGGTCAATTATTAGCTTTCATGATCCCACCTAACCAACTCTTGATTCGGTTTGATCAACCGCTAGACTTAATTGAGCTACCCAAGCCCGAATCTAATTTTATGAAAATATCTTAGGTCTGAAATTATCAATTTTAAACCAAATTGATTTCATCAACTTAATTCATTAATTAAGTTTGGGTTCATAAATAAAACATGTAAAATAAATCCTAGAGTTTCAGGATTTAGGATTTTGCAGAAAAGTAAGTTTTGATTTCTGATTAAGGATGAACGCGTGGCACCCCTACATGTCATATGAACACCCCATTGAATGAGAAGAGAGGGTCTTAAAATTCTACTTTGTTCTTATGATCGGACGGCCATGAGGAACACCTTAATTAGAAATATAAATTTAACTATAAAACTAGTTAGATCTAAATTAACATATCACATATACAATTTAAGATCTAACTAATACATATTTTGCATACATCTCATGTATCAAAAATTGATCTAATTAACATACTTTCAGAATTAATACATCATATGTAATATCTAAAAAATAAGATTTAAATTAAACTATTCAAAATTAAATCTATTATAGACATGTTACTGGATCAATTCTACAACTAGTCTAGGCATGCAACAGATCAATTTTATGAAAAAATTAAAATTTTATTTTTTATTTTTTTATCTAATTATAACACTTATAATATCAAAAAAACAAAAAATAAATTATATTTAATTTATATTTTAATCTCATTAAAATATAAAACTTAAGACTATTCATGGATTCAACTAATCCTAGTCTAGTCATGCATCTCATGCATGTTAGATCTTCTTAGATTTAATTTTAAATATTTTGATTTTAGATCTTATCATCTGATGTGATATATAAAATCATTAAATATCAGATAAATTAAAATTAAAATTAAATCTAAATTAGATCTGAAATAGAACCAAAAACTTGGCTCTGATACCAGTTGAAGGAAAAATCGCCATTTTCCTTTGTAGGATCTTCCAGATTTCATCAAATCTGGGGTGGAATAATTTAAAAAAAAATTATCCTATATTTATTTTAGATCTAAGTCTTTAGATCTAATCTTCATATCTAATATTAAGTCTAAAATAAATCTAAAATGGATGAGAAAATAAGTAATACCTCAAGGGTAATCTGATTACCCTGTTGATGATCTCAGCACAGCCCGAGGTTCTGATGTAGCCATGCAAGTGCCTGACCTCTATCGGTATCCACTCAGGCATAACCTAGAACATCTTCTCCTCATAAATCTATACTCCAAAAATTAGATCTCTATCTGATTTGGAAGTACTTCAGAACTCCTTCTGAAGTTGGAGCAGCAGCCTGTCGAAGATGTCCTATAGCCTTCCTGTTCCAGGCATCACCACACCTTGGACCTTTGCCAGATGGATGTCCAACTCCTTGGACATGAAGAGGGGAGAGAGGAGAGTAGAGAGAATGTAGAGAAGGGGAGAGGATTCTCATTTTGGTCGGGTATTGAGCAAAAACTTCTAAACCCTAGGCACAGATAGGGATTTTATAGACCCTGTATGCTGCGCAGTGCCACATCATTCGATCAATCAAAAAATTTTAATTAATTCTGAAAAAATTTTGATTGATGGATTGATGTCATCTGATCCCATCAGATAAGAACCCCACCTTATCTCCAAAAGTTCACACCAACATTGGATAAGCACAAAGAGAGTTGGTGCCAAGGAGTCCAAACTTATTAGGACTCTTCATCCTTATCCATTTGGGGCACCCACTTTAATCCAATTGGGCTCACACCATAATCTGATTATGGTGCCTAATTTGATGTGGTTTAGGCATGTGGACACTCCATAAAAATTCTCCAATGAGCTCTCTTCAGTTTAAGACACATATATCAACATCTGACAGATGTCTTAAAATAAAATTGACAGGTGACAGGAATTAGCAGGTGCTTGTCTTAAATTCATCTCATGAATTAAGACAAATCTTTTTTGAGCTAGACAAGCTTCATTTAGATTGAGAGAAATCTTCTCAAGGTTCTCTGGATGAGTCAAATCACATTTGGCTCAGTAGAGACAGAAAAGATTACACGAGGAGAAAGTTAGGCTCAATCGTGTGCTAGCACGATTTCTTTGAACCTAATTGGATCTTATCCAAATCAATTGGGTTAGCCCAATTGATGACATCCAGACCCTAACCCTTGTTTGTGTGACCCAATTAGGTTCAAGTCTGTATGGTAATGAGACATGTTGTGATCTCATCATCGACATCATCGAAACTCCTTTCGATGGACCAGAACTCTTCTGATTTAGACAATTAGAATGATCGATCATCAATATCATTCTAATTGCTCCCAAAATCTATCAGTGACACCTAACAGTATGTGGTGGTAACCCATCAGAACTGAAGACAAACCTCTCGGTGCAGCTACCTATGTGATTGAGTTCCTCTATCATGAGTCCCGACTGAATTAAAGTTAAGGTGAACTCATCAAACCCAACATCAGTTATATGAATCAATCGATCGATCCGAGTCTGATGTGCAATCCCAATGGAAAACTCTTTTTCTATTTTTTTGCTCTGCCATGGCCATGGGCTTAAAGACTCGATCTTTCGATCATCATAGGGCTACTCCTCTCATCTACCGAGGTTGATAGATCCCATCTTGGTGCGACCTAGTTCCTATAATGAATATGCTACAGCCAACATACACCTCAGGATTCTGAATGGCTAGGAGACCGAGTTATGGTGTAGTCAAACTATAACACACTCAAGGTGAATTGTCGATGCACCTCAGGTCAAAGAACTAGATACACAACTGCAGTATCGAGCTAGTCATCGACGAGAAGGTAGACTTCCTTATGACTGCTCGATATGGTCATGCTCAGTACTCTAATTCTTAATGAATATCTGTACTCTCATTTCAGTGTCTCTATACCATAGACTCAAGATACATCTAGCCTAAGAAAGCGATCGTACACCAACTTTTCAGATCGATCACCATCCTCGTGATGATCCTATGGTCAGGAGTTGTTTATGAGTTAGTTATGTAAATTCATGCCTTAAATTTTCAACTCTTAAAAATATGAATTGATATTCCTACTAACTTAAAAGATGTATCACAGACACAATGCACACAATGTGATAGAAGAATAACCCATTTATTGATTTATAATTAAAATTATAAATTTACCCTTAGATTTGTACAGAAATGTGTCAGTCAATCTGGCATCTAAGGCACACATCTAACATTGGATTCCAAATCTAGCCAACACTAGACCCAAACTCTCAACATAACCCTAATCCGATTGGATTAGGTCAGCTCGAGAGTCCTAATCAATTAGGACTCTTCTTAATTGATTTTATAATTAAACTCTTTTAATTTTAGTGAATCCACAAGTCAAAATTGATATCTAGTAATATATCATGAATATCTAAAAGATTTAAAATTTAATAAAAATATCAAAATTATCCTTCCATGGCGAGTTATCGTGCAATTCAATCCTTCGATCACACAACATCTTGAAAAGGTTATGGGTGTGGAAATATGTCAAACCCAAAAATCTAACCATATGTATCTCGATCAGATGATGATGACTTAATTGATGAACCAGTAGAAATCATTTCTACTATTCATCTCTGCTCTGACCAGAGACTCTCAGAGTCACTATCCTATGAGATCACATAGGATGTTCTCTCCTTTTATAAAGAGTGATCGATTCCTTATTGACAACTCACAACCTTCATGCATAGTTTGCCATACCCAGAATATCCCACACACATCTCAAAGTAGTGTGCTAGGGAATAAACCAAAGTAAGGGTCCATGCACATAAGATATCACGGTGATCTTAGGTCAAAGGATCACATGCACCACTCCCACTGAAGAACCATATGTTGACATACTGTAAGGCTCCATCAAATGTTCTTTCTATGGGTCTGTTCAGTGAACTCATTCTCTAATGAGCACCTACATCTTTGTATTAGTGTCACCACATAAGTGGTTGTGAGATCAACCACCCTCTCCATCGAGCATATATAGGATGTACCAGTCTTACCGAAGTCATCGATCTCCGACTCGATGATCCAATGACTGAAAATATTTTAGATTGGGGCTATTAAGATTTTAAGTTTCACTGGCATGATCTCACATGGCTTTAAAATCATTGTCCTAATCTATGGGGTTTATCATAATCATATAAATATGATGCAGTAAATGATAAAATATAATACCTCATATAAATAAAATAACTAATATCATGCTAATGAGCAGGAAGATAATAAAGAAATATCCCATTATATCTCCATGCGATTGGCTTGTAGGGCACTATTCTTTCAATCTCCTACTTATACTAAAGCCAATCCCCCTTGTACCTGATTCCCATGCAATCAGAATGGCGATTATACTACTGCTGTGTATGGCTTAGTGAACTGTTCATTATGATGTTCTTAATATTAACTCATTTATAAATCACAAATGAGGTGAAAGTGCCTAGGATGTGCATGGGTACTCAGTGAGACAGCACCCAACCTAATGATGAACCTTTCATCAGGCAACTTTCCTAAGCAATCTTTACTAACAGCAAATAACTGAGTCAAACACAGTTTACTATTTAGAACTCTTTCAATTCACTACTCCTCTAGTACTTCTCAAGTACTTTGAGAATACTTTTTATAGTTTTCAAAAGATCCTATCATGGATCTACCTGAAATCAATGATTATGTATAAGGCATAAATCTCATCAGGCTTGGTATATTGATTATATGGGTAAGTAAACTCCTTTACACCCATTCATATTGAACCCTTTCAACATAAATTCCATGTACTTAGACTGAGACAAGCCATGCATCCACTAACATCTATCCCTATAAATGTCAAGTATATTGGATGCTTAACCCAAGTCTATTCCATGAAAAATATTTGTGATAAGCATATCATTGATCAAGTGCAATATCGGGACTACATACCCAATATGCTGTATGTCACCCACATACATAGCCAAGAAGTTAGTGGGACTTTCATTTATCTTTTTACACACACACATGGTTCATTTATATTTGATAAAGTCAAACATTTTGACTATCCCATCAAAAATAGAAGTACTATCTCCTCAATTCCTACCTGAATTCACAAATGCATTTGTCCTCCCACTAGAGAGTGCTTCTCTAGTTCTGTGTGGAACATCTCCTCAATTCCTACCTGAATTCACAAATGAATTTTCCCTCCCACTAGAGACTGCTTCTCCAGTTCTGTGTGGCAATAGCAAAAAAATTCGAATAGGCATCCCTGATAGAAACCTGTTGCGTCATGCCCATGAAGCGAAATTTGAGTGCAGGGGTAAAATGGAAATTTTAAAACATTCAAAATCACTATTTTACAGTGAAAATAATTAATTAATCTAAATAATTAACATGTATTTAGCCTATACTAGGATCTAAATATGATATATAGCATGCATGCATTTAAATTTGAAATTCAAATTCGAACAGTAAATAATTTACAGTTCTATGTTCGGAACACAATACCTTTATGCGGGTAGTCGATCTCCGCAATCTGATCACTGTCGAGAGGATCTGATTGTCGCAACGCAGCCACACAGCATGTCTGGTCTCTGTGAATCGTCCACACGAAGCTCTCGGTCTGATCAGCTTCTCATGAGTGCTAGCTCGTTGTAGAGCCCTTTCGATGGCTGATGCTGATTCAACTCCTTCGATCGATGTCTGTCGACTCTTCGAATATTTTAGATTATCAGCAAGTGTGCTTGAGAGGTTGATGAATCTCTCCCTAAAATTTGGTGCGCTCACAACACTCGTAGCTCACCTTCTCACTTCTCGAATCCCAGGCTGAAACCCTAGGGAACACACTGAAAACCCTACGTCCAATTTTCTTTCTTTTCTTTCTTTTTCTCTCGAAAGTTTTAGACTTCCTACTCACGCACAAGGGTTCCTCATGCCCCACTTTCTCTCTCAAAAAATTTCTACGCACGCCCCACCTCCCTATCTCTTTTAAAACAGTTCAAAATGTGTCTTATCCGCGTGAGAGGATAAAGATAAGTGGTTGCACATTTGAATTCAAATCAAATTTGAATTCAAATGCAAACCAACTCATCCCTATCCACTTGGGCATGAGAAGAGAAGGTGCATGGCTACTTTGTCCATAGAAAGGTTTCATGAGAAACTCTTTCTCATGTAAGATATGGGGCGCTAAAGAGGATAAGGACATGGCGCATAGATTGGTTGCTCATTCAAATTCAAACTTTATTTTGAATTTGAATGGTCAACCAACCATCCTTATCCACCTATGTGGTGCACAAATGTGAGGCGTGGGAAGGGCTTTGCATGAGAGAAAATTCAAGAGAAGTTTCTTCTCGTGAATTCAAATGGGCGTAGAGATATGAAGTGGCGCAAGGATTCAAATTCAAATGGTGGTTTAATCTTAATTGAACCAACCTAATCAAAATAGGTTAAGCACAATTAGACTAAATTAAACCCAACTTAATTAAGCTTAATTAGGATCAATAAAATCTTAATCAAATCAAGAATTGACTAAGCCCATCCCCTGATCAAATTAGGGACCAAACCATCTCGATGATTAGGTCAACTCTTAACCTAATCGGGTCAAACCCAACTGAATCCAATTCAATTAGACTTGATTCAAAAATAATTACTCAATCAAATATAGTTAATTAGTGATCAAATCACTAATTAAACCTCTCATAAATATTGAGTCCAAATTCGATGGGCAATCGGGCATCAGAATTCATCGATATGAAATTCTGATCGAAAAGTCCCAAACTAGTGGGACTCTTGACCCCGGTATCCAAAATATATGGGACTCATGATCAGAGAATTTTGATTCTCGATCACAGAGTCCCAGACACATAGGACTCATAGTCCACGAATATTAGGACTCTTCATCAGCCTTCAGATCAGATAGGAACCTCTAATGTGTGTGACCCCGTAGGTTCGAACCTAAGCCGATAGCACAGGAACCAATTCCTGTACTAATCGAAGTGACCATCTAGCAATGGTACCCGATGTTTGGATAGATCGAATAGTCATAATTGCAACACTCAGAACCTATGTGAATATGGTTACTGTATAATTCATCCCTTTTGACCCCTGTGTTTGGGATGACTCAGGGTTAAACTGTCAACCCTGTGTAGATCATCCGAATCGTGCTCAACTCAAACAATCCTGTGACTCCTCACTAGGACTACCCTGGCCAAGATTTTGTTAAATTGAAATATGACTGTACATAGCTCCTGAACTGGAGTGGTCAATCTCATCTTGACACACGCACCGACAAGTCAAGTACTTGACTACACCCAGCAGCCTTCCATCACTGAATTAGAAATTCAGATAATCCAGTGCCTAAGTGCAGTGAGTTGCTTGCAAGTCACCGTGACGATCTTAGGTCAGAGGGATATTTATACCCATATCCCATCGGAGTAAATCTTGACAGTAGAGATAGCTCCAGAATCAATCACGTTCAGTGCAGATGTACCCTTACATCTCACCTGTATGTCATACCAGTATCTCCACACTCCTTGGTTAAGAGGACAACCAATATATATGGCACACAATGACCTATGCTTGATAAACATTATTATCCTTGGTAACAACGTATCATTTGGTCGTGAACATGTTTAAGGACTAAACGACAAATCCTCCTTTGTCGAGTCTAAATAGTCCTAAGGACTTCACCACAACATTGGAGTTTATTAGAAGATGACAATTTATGATGAAAAATATCAAAATAACTTTTATTTATTTATGATTTATGTACTAATACAACAAAAAGCACAACCGTCAATAGGCTGACGATTGACTTTGGGATACTATTCCCAACAATCTTCCACTTGGCCTAAAGCCAATCGATGAAGTATCTAATACCCATCTTCGACTTGAAGTCATTGAACTCCTTCACCGCAATGGCTTTAGTGAATGGGTCGGTCAAGTTCTCCTTTCCGTTGATCTTTTGAAGGTCGACATCTCCTCGATCCATGATTTTTCGGATGAGATGGTAGCAGCATAGAATATGCTTCGTCTGCTGGTGTGCCTTTGGTTCCTTCGCCTGAGAAATGGCTCAAGTGCTGTCACAGTAGAGCAGAACTGGACCAACAAGGGAGGGTGCTACTCCGAGCTCGGTGATGAATTTCTTTAGCCACACCGCTTCGTTGGCAGCATCTGATGCAGCGACATACTCCGCCTCGCAAACTGAATCAGCCACTGTGTGTTGCTTGAAACTTTTCTAGTAGACAACCCCACCATTAAGGGTAAAAATAAATTCTGACACACTCTTGTTGTCATCATGATCAGACTGAAAACTAAAGTCTGTAAACCCTATAAGTCTCAAGTTCGATTCACCATAAACAAGCCACTGGTCCTTAGTATTTCTTAAATACTTTAGGATGGTTTTAACAACCTTCCAGTGATTCTCCCCTGAATCAGATTGGTATCTACTCACTACCCCTAGTGAGTATGCCACATCTGGTCTTGTACATGTCATGGCATACATGATAGATCCCACTGCTGAAGCATATAGAATTCTACCCATACACTCTCTCTCTTGAGGTGTTGTCGGACAATCCCTCTTCGAGAGAGAAATTCCATGGCCTATCGGTAGATAGCCTTTCTTGGAATTCTCCATGCTGAACCTCTTCAGCATAGTATCAATGTACGTGGACTGGGATAAGCCAAGCAACCTTTTAGATCTATCCCTATAGATCCTCATTCCTAGGATGTAGGAAGCTTCTCCCAGATCCTTCATGGAGAATTATGACGACAGCCAAATTTTTATTCCCTGTAATGCAAGGATATCATTCCTGATTAAGAGAATATTATCCACATACAATACAAGAAATACTACTACTGGACCATTAGCCCACTTATAAATGTAGGGCTCTTCTCCGTTCTTAATGAAGCCATACGTCTTGATCATCCTATCAAAATGTATGTTCCAACTTCGGGATGCCTGCTTAAGTCCATAAATGGACCTCTGTAGCCTGCACACCTTAGACTCATCTGTGGATGTGAATCCTTCAGGTTGTATCATATACACCTCTTCGTCCAGCTCTCCATTTAGGAAAGCTGTCTTCACATCCATCTGCCAGATTTCATAGTCCAGATGGGCAGCTATCGCAAGCATAATCCGAATAGATTTGAGCATTGCCACAGGAGAAAACATCTCGTCATAGTCTATACCATAACGTTGACGATATCCCTTGGCAACCAGATGGACTTTATAGGTTTCCACCTTTCCGTCTACACCCCTTTTCCTCTTGAAGACCCACTTACACCCTATGGGTTTTACTCCTTCAGGTGGGTCAACCAATGTCTATATATCGTTGACCTTCATGGACTCCATTTCGGATTTCATGGCCTCTAGCCATTTCTCAGAGTCAGGTCTCTGCATTGCATCCATGTAGGTGATCGGATCCTCATCATTTTCATCAAGTTCGATAGGATCTCCATCCCGGACCAAGAAATCATAGTATCTATCCGATTGATGTGGTACTCTACCAGATCGCCTTAAGGATGCAGGAATAATGGGCTTCAGATCTGATCTAATCAAATCCGATTTAGGTTCAGCTACTTGTGTCAGTTTTTCCACCTATCGAACTTTCTCAATGTCGACCTTAGAGGCAACAGTCCCTTCACCAAGGAACTCATTTTCTAAAAAGATTGCCTTAAGGCTGACAAACATCTTTTGCTCATCAGCTAGGTAGAAATAATACCCTTTGGTCTCTTTTGGGTACCCTATGAAATTACACTTGTCAGACCTAGGTCCAAGCTTGTCCATAATTAAACGTTTAACATAAGCCGGACACCCCCAAACCCTAAGGTGCGAGAGTACTGGCTTACGTCCTATCCATAACTCATATGGCGTTTTGGTTACAGACTTACTCGAAACCCTATTTAGAAGGTAACAAGCTGATTCGAGTGCATATCCCTAGAGGGAGATTGGCAGACCAGCAAACCCCATCATGGATCGGACCATATCTAACAAGGTCCGATTCCTCCTTTCAGACATACCATTATGCTGTGGTGTTCCAGGAGGAGTCTACTGAGAGAGAATCCCATTCTCCCCTAAATATGTCAAAAACTCATTGGAAAGGTATTCACCTCCTCGATCAGATCGAAGAATTTTAATATACTTTTCAATTTATTTTTCTACCTCATTTCGAAATAGTTTGAACATTTCAAACGACTCTGACTTATGCTTCATTAAATAGACATACCCATACCTCGATAGGTCGTCTGTGAAGGTTATGAAGTAGAATATCCACCTCTTGCACTTGAGCTCATGGGTCCACATACATCAAAATGTACCAGACATAAGAGTTCACTGGCTCGCTCACCTTTTCCAGTAAAAGGTGACTTGGTCATCTTCCCAAGAAGACAGGACTCATAGGTTGGAAGTGATTCACAATCACCAACTTCAAGAATTCCTTCTTGAGCCAACCTGTTTATCCTGTTCTTATTGATATGTCCTAACCTACAGTGCCAAAGGTAGACATCTGACACATTATCTATTCTAGGACGTTTACCGAAGGTTTGAACCATATTAACAGGCTATGACAGTAAGTAAATTCTATTATCTAGTTGTCCAACAAACATTGTAATACCATTCAAAATGATATTTCAAATATTTTTTTTATTAAAAATTGATAACCGTACATTGCCAAAAGGTCTACAAAAATAATATTTAATAAAAAGCTTAGACAATAGTGACATTCACTTAGAATTATATTACAAGAATTGATTACAAGGTTCATGATTCCTAAAGCTAGAACTGGAACTTTACTTCCATCTCCAACGTTCAGGAACCTCTCGCCATCATCAAATCTCCTACTGACCTGCATACCCTGCATCGAATTGTAAATATGATAAGGGCTTCCGGTATCCAATACCCAGGCAGTAGTATCACAAATGAAAAAGTTGCAAGGTGTTATCATATAATTATCTTGCTTCTTCTTCGACCTGTTTGGGTCCAGGGAGGCAATGTATAGAGGACAGTTCCTCTTCCAGTGCCCCTACTTCTTGCAAAAGAAGCACTCTGCCTGGCTCTGGTCGGGCTTGCACTTCTTGGTCTGACCCTGTGCAGACGTCCCAGCATGCGGCTGCACCTTCTTGTTCTTCTTCCCTTTCTTAAAGGGTCAACGACCAGAAGAAGACCATCCCACAACATTCACTGACTCCTTATGGAGCTGGTGGTCCTTCTCAAAATTCTACAGCAATCCCAACAAGCCGTGGTAGTTCACTGCAGGCTTTGTCATTCAAAAATGAGTAAGGAAGGGGAGGAAGGACTTGGGCAATGAATTAAGGATCGCATCCTTATCGAGCTGCTCATGCAGGGGAAAGCCCAGTTTATTTAGATGCTCAATCATTTCGATCATGTATAGTACATGATCGGTGACTAAGGCCCCATCCCTCATCCGAGCATTGAAAATGGCACAACTAGTTTTGTGCCTTTCAACATCGTCAGGTGTGCCAAAGGAGTCACTCAACATTTGAAGCATCTCCTGTGGCTGGGCATTCTCAAACTTGCGGCTAAACTCATCATTCATTGCCGCCAGCATTATGCATCGAATGGTGGTATGGTCGTTGTGTCACTTTTGGTAAGTATCTCGGACCGTCCCTCTAGCATTCGGGGCTAGTTTCTCGGGTGTCGGATCCGTTACAACATAAAGGATCCGCTCATGCTCAAGGACGATTTTTAATTTTTGATACCAACTATCGAAATTAGGTCCCATGAGCTTGTCATTATCTAATAATGATCGGAGCGATAGGATAGTGGCCATAGCTGTATTAAGGAAAACCAAACCTCTATTAGTACATAAATTATTAATACTAAAGACTTGGACTTTAGTCTAAAGTTTCTCCCAATATTTTTATGAACTGGTAGCCTCAACCTCCAATTCGAAGAATTACTTTAATTACTTAGTGGGTACTAGAATCCACACAGACTACACACGAGCCCAACTTTGGTTGGTCAACCCATGTGCATCTATGGGTAGGTTCATAACCAGTTGTTTCTCTAAATAACTTCTAGTAATCAATTTTGCCCCAGAACCTAATCAGTAGGCTTTGGCCTCCACTGAAAAGATCTGGTTAGGTCCAACCATTAACATGACTTGATTTGGTGAATCAGACCAATAAATGATCAGGCCCGACTTTGGTTGGCCAACCTGACCACCATCAGAAAGACTCAAACCAAATTATCATACTATGAATGATAATTTCATTAGTCAATAAGCACCAGGCCTTTGGGCCTCCAATGATTATTAAACTAATGGACTCATTATCACTCACTTAATGGGAGGCTATGACTTAGTTATCACTATAACTTAATCATTTTAGGGACCTAATAATTTTGAGAATTTTATTAAGTGAAGGAAGAGAAAAAATTAACCAGCCCATTTCAATCCTCCCACTAACTTCACCAAGTCAGATTAAAAAGAATTTAATTAAAGCCGGCATTAGGAGCACCTAAATCAGTCACACTGATTTACCTAATGACATGGATAAGCCCTAATCACCAAGTGATCTAATCAAAACCTAACTCACCAGGTTAGCCAGGTAAGTAAGATCAGTGGTGCGAATATACCATTAACTCATCAGAGATCGAATGAATACGTGTAGCTCCCACTTAAGAACCACTGGTCAAACTGCCGAACTTACCTTAGACACCAACCGGTTCATTAGTTTTAATTTGATCAACTTAGTAAATAGGGTTCTACCGCGTAGCCATGAATTAAGTCCATCTTGGTCTAGTTAAAGACATGGACCCATTCAACTACAACTATTGGAGTTGAGTCTAGAGTGTCCTTGACCTAATCTAATTCAACTTTTGATTAGATTTGACCAATTACTCTAATTTAGTCCATTTCTTTAAGCTAACCTTAGGTCTAACCCAATTATGGATCTAATCCATCTAACCCATTGACCCACAAGTTTATGCAATTGTCTTAGGTCTTAATTCATAATTCTAGACCAACTTGACAACACTTAATTCTTTTAATTAAGTATTTGGGCTGATGGGTCAGGGTTTGGCTTTCTGAAAATAATTTTTAAATTTGAAAGGTTTTATTTTCTGTTCACCAAATATGTTGACTCATTTCACAAATAGATCAGCATATTTCATAAATAGCAATCCTATTACTAATTACATAATAGAAAATAACTCAATCAAAATAAATCATGAATATTCTTTTAGATCTAATCTAACACATTCATGATAAATTTTATAATTGAACCTTTACAATTAAGTCCTTTTGCTGCTTTATCTGCATGGGTTATAATTGCAGCAGCACCCCTACCACCATAGGAGACCCCATCAAATAGGAAGAGAGGGCCTTTAAACCCTACTTTTCTCCTATGACCGGACGACCATGGCAACCAACCCAATTAGATTACTTGCTACTTGGATCAAGTATATATAAATATATCAATTTCAAAATTTAAATTTTAAATTTTAAATTTCAAATTTTAAATTTTGAATTTCAAATTTTAAATAAATTTCAAATTTCAAATTTCAAATTTTTGAATTTCAAATTTTGAATTTTAAATTTTGAATTTCAAATTTGAAATTTCAACCAAATTTTAAATTTTGAATTTCAAATTTTAAATTTCAAATTTTTGAATTTTGAATTTCAAATTTCAAATTTTAAATTTTAAATTTTAAATTTTTGAATTTTGAATTTTGAACAACTTTCAAAATTCAAATTTTAAATTTTAAATTTTAAATTTTAAATTTAAACTTTTAGATTACAACTTAATCTACGCATAAAAATTCATATATCATATCTTAGAACCTGCTTTGATACCATTTGAAGCAAAATTTGAGTGCAAGGGTACAATGATAATTTTAAAATTTTTTCAAAATCACTATTTTATAGTGAAAATAATTAATTAATCTAATTAATTAATATATATTTATCCTACACTAGGATCTAAATATGATATATAGCATGCATACATTTAAATTTGAAATTTAAATTTGAACAGTAAATAATTTACTATTCTATGTTCAGAACACAATACCTTTATGCGGGTAGTCGATCTTCATAATCTGATCACCGTCGGGAGGATCTAATCATCGCAATATAGCCACACAGTGTGTCTGGCCTCTGTGGATCATCCACATGAAGCTCCTGATCTGATCAGCTCCTCACGAGTGCTAGCTCGTTGTAGAGCCCTTTCGATGGCCGATGCTGATCGAACTCCTTTGATCGATGTTTGCTGACTCTTTAGATGCTCTGGATCATTAGCAAGTATTCTTGAGAGATTGATGAATCTCTCCCTAAAATTTGGTGGGCTCACGACACTCGTAGCTCACCTTCTCACTTCCCAAACCCCAGGCTGAAACCCTAGGGAACACACTGAAAACCCTGCGCCCAATTTTCCTTCCTTTCTTTCTTTTTCTCTCAGAAGTTTTAAACTTCTTACTCATGCACAAGGGTTCCTCACGCCCCACTTTCTCTCTCAAAAAATTTTTACACACGGCCCACCTCCCTATCTCTTTTAAAATAGTTCAAAACGTGTCTTATCCGCGTGAGAGGATAAAGATAAGTGGTTGCACATTTGAATTCAAATCAAATTTGAATTCAAATGCAAACCAACTCATCCCTATCCACTTGGGCATGAGAAGAGAAGGTGTGTGGATGCTTTGTGCATGGAAAGGTTTCATGAGAAACTCTTTCTCATGTAAGATATGAGGCGCTAAAGAGGATAAGGACATGGCACATGGATTGGTTGCTCATTCAAATTCAAACTTTGTTTTGAATTTGAATGGCCAACCAACCATCCTTATCCACCTATGTGGTGCACAAATGTGGGGCATGGGAAGGGCTTTGCATGAAAGAAAATTCACAAGAAGTTTCTTCTCGTGAATTCAAATGGGCACAGAGATATGAAGTGGCGCAGGGATTCAAATTCAAATGGTGGTTTAATCTTAATTGAACCAACCTAATCAAAATAGGTTAAGCACAATTAGACTAAATTAAACCCAACTTAATTAGGCTTAATTAGGCTCAATAAAATCTTAATCAAATTAAGAATTGACTAAGCCCATCTCCTGATCAAATCAGGGACCAAACCATTTCGACGATTAGGTCAACTCTTAACCTAATCGGGTCAAACCCAACTGAATCCAATTCAATTGGACTTGATCCAAAAATAATTACTCAATCAAATTAAGTTAATTAGTGATCAAATCACTAATTAAATCTCTCATAAATATTGAGTCCAAATTCGATGGGCAATCGGGCATCAGAATTCATCGATATGAAATTCTGATCGAAAAGTCCCAAACCAGTGGGACTCTTGACCCTGGTACCCAAAATGTGTGGGACTCATGATCAGAGAATGCTGATTCTTGATCACAGAGTCCCAGACATGTAAGACTCATAGTCCATGAATATTAAGACTCTTCATCAGCCATCAGATCAGATAGGAACCTTTAATGTGTGTGACCCCGCAGGTTCGAACCTAAGCCGGTAGCAGAGGAACCAATTCCTATACTAATCGAAGTGACCATCTAGTAATGGTACCCGATATCTGGATTGGTCGAATAGTCACAATCGCAACACTCAGAACCTTCATGAATATGGTTACTGTATAATTCATCCATTTTGACCCCTGTGTTTAGGATGACTCAGGGTTAAACTGTCAACCTTGAGTAGATCATCCGAATCATGCTCAACTCAAATAATCCTGTGACTCCTCACTAGGACTATCCTGGCCAAGGTTTTGCTAAATTAAAATATAACTGTACACAGCTCCTGAATTGGAGTGGTCAATCCCATCTTGACACACGCACCGACAAGTCAAGTACTTGACTACACCCAGTAGCCTTCCATCACTGAATTAGAAATTTAGGTAGTTCAGTACCTAAGTGCAGTGAGTTGCTTGCAAGTCACCATGGCGGTCTCAGGTCGGAGGGACATTTATGCCCATATCCCATCGGAGCAAATCTTGACAGCAGAGATAGCTCTGGAGTCGGTCATATTCAGTGTAGATGTACCCTTACATCTCACCTGTATGCCATACCAGTGTCTCCACACTCCTTGGTTAAAAGGACAACCAACCTATATGGCACACAATGACCTATGCTCGATAAACATTGTTGTCCTTGGTAACAACATATCATTTGGTCGCGAACAGGTTTAAGGACTAAACGATAAATCCTCCTTTGTCGAGTCTAAATAGTCCTAAGGACTTCACCACAACACAGGAGTTCATTAGAAGATGACAATTTGTGATGAAAAATTCCAAAATATCTTTTATTTATTTATGATTTATGTACTAATACAACAAAGAGCACAATCGTCAACAGGCTGACGATTGGCTTTGGGACACTATTCTCAACAACCCATAGGTGCTTCAACCATAGTCAATACTTAGTTGATGTTCAGGGTATTTATTTTGGATATTATGATTTCAAGTCGACTGTCAGAGTCTTTACTTATGATGTTCTCCAAATAGGTCAAAGAAATATTATTTGCAATAATGTATGGTGTATCATCATTATCAATGATAAAATCTATATTAGAGTGGTACATTACACATTCGGATTGACCTTCGATGAGAAGGTGTGTTTCATAGTTGTGCCTCATTAATGAGCACATCTGATCGAGAATCAATTTGTGGACTCTCAACAAGTTAAGATAGTTTATAGGTCTTGAACTTCTCAAGTTCAATTATCCTCTCACTGTCCCCTTCTAGAAATTTTTTTTTCCCTAAAAGGTGGTATACCTACTGACAAAACATCTTTTGTCAAGTAGGATGGTAGAAATAGTATCACATACTATTTTTTTAGGATAACCTAAAAAAATTTGTTCTAGCACAAACTCATGTACATCAACCCTTTTTAACATAAGTTGGGCAACCTTCTTTTTACCTTTTTCATATCTCATATGGAGTACTCATAACAGATTTTGATAGTATCTAATTTGAAACATCTACAACAATTTTTAGGATATTTTTCAGAATGAGACAATAATATTTGTGAAATATTTTAGAGAACACATCATATCACATATAAAATATCTATCTCTGGGTTGAGATATTATTAGTCTTCGAACATCTATATAGACAAGACCTAATACCTAGCTTACCCTAAAATATGTAACCATCATATATATATTTTTTGTTCTCATTAACATGAAGAACATCATCATCAAGTGACAGAAACATAAGACCATAGCCATAAAATTTATCAAAAAAATAGTAACTTTTACTATTAACATTAAATTCAAATTTATGTTATAATAACATAGGGATTGAAATAATATTTCTGATAAACAATGGTCCACTAGTTTCTAAATAGATAGGTTCCTACAGCCTTAACATCAATGGACTATCCATCAGTGCCAAAAAGCAAGTAGTCACCTCACCTCAGATTTATAGGTCCTGCAACACTTTGTATAAGTAGAACCTATATAAGGTATCACATACTTAAAATTTTAAAGCTGAAACACTCAATGAATTATTAATTTGTATCACATACACACTATTAGTTGATGCAATTTTTGCATCCTGCTATTGCTTCATACTTGCAAGACAATTCTTGCAATTTATCTTATCATTACTGTAATGATATTAGATATCCTAGTGAAGATATTCTTCACTTTCTTTTCCTCAACCAATCCATGACATTCGATCAAATTTTAAAAATATCCTAAGCAGTGAATGTAAAGATGCAAATGTGTATATAAGAACATAAAAAGGACTACTCATGATGATATACACAAGTTAGACAAGGATTTTATCTAATTGTGTCTCCCACTATTTTAACAAATTTCATAGCCCTCAAGTATGAAATCGAGAAACATTATCATAAAGTTTTTTAGTGAGGTTGAGATCTCAATTTCTCATAAAAAGCCTTGTGAATAGCACAACAAGCTCCTATAAGTTCAAGGGTAAGTAACTCTTTACTAATTGCATCTCATGTAACTCTCAACATAACTTTTGCCTTTAAAACACTTATAGCCTTGTGGATAGCATAACAAACTATAGTATTTTAGTTAAGTGGTACCCTTCAATCCTATATAGTCATATCTGGATAATACTATCCTTATGGATAGTACAATAAGGCAGCACTATCAAATATGCCATAAGCATCACTAGGTCAACATCATACCAATCACTATAGCAAGCCTTGTGGATAGCACAATAAGTTTACTACAGTTCTTAATATTTTCTATTGACTTAGTATGAGCTAAATACTATTATTTTTATTATACACGAAGACAATATTAAGCCAGTCCCCACAGCAAGCCTTGTGGATAGCATAATAAGCCTACTATGGTTCGTGACATAAGAGTGACTTAGCATGAAGGAAGGCATTGGTAGTGTTCTTAACACTTCGCCATTAAGATTTAATATAATTTAATCGAGGAACTTAGGTCTCATGCACATCCTAAATATTTAATCATGCATCATATGCTTATGAAAATTCAAATACTAACTACCAGCATGTAAGAGCATATATAATGGAAAATAAATAGTTATGGACTTTGAAAAATCATCCAAGCCACAGGATGATCTTATGGTCTAACCCTAGGTGCATCATAGATTGAGCCATCTCATGGTCAATCTTAATGCACCTATGCTCTCCAAAAGTCTGGTAGTCTAGTCTTCATCACCATGAAGTCTACCATGAATGTTTGATCTTTATTTAAAAATAGAAAGAAACGATTTTTATATGTTCTCAAATATTTTTTTTTTTATTATTTTACATCAATATGTAAAAATTCTAATCAACAGTTGGGAATATAGAAAAGAGAGGTTCAGCTAATAATATAATGCATCAGGGACACCCAGCCCTAATTGCAACTCTTACAAATATATTAATATAATCAACTAGCTGGTAAGCATTCATGCATATATCCATCACATGGATATTCCATAGTTTATAAAAATTCAACATAATATTTCATAACAATTGTTGGGTATAAAATACCCTCAGCCGAAGTTCTTAACAGGATTGACCCTCCCGGGACTCCTCCGGCTCTCGACCGCAGATGGTCTCTCTCCGGACTTCTCCAATAGCCGGATTCCCACAGCGCTGACTGAATTCCTCCGACGGACGAACTCCCACTGCACCACCCGAGCTCCCTCAACATGAGTTCCCCCAGTTATCTATTAAGCCGCCCCAAGTGCTCACTAAGCTCCGCCGCCAGCCAACTTTCTACGACTATCAGTTGTTCCCCGAATCCCTTCCAGACTTCTTCCAGCCAGGTTCAACTCCAATCCGAACTACCCCGGACTTCGTCAACAGCTGAACTTCTCTGACAGTAGATTCCTATGACTACCAGATTTCATCCGGACTCCTACGGGAGCCGGAGCTCGTTCCCTCCTCCGATTACAGGCAGACTTTGCCCGGACTCCTACGGGAGCCGAGCTCCGCCCATGACTTCGCTCACAGGTAAACTTCATCCGGACTCCTACGGGAGCTGGACTTCACCCACAATTCCCATTGCAAGAAGACTCAGCCTGGGCTCCTACAGGAGCCGGATCTCGCCTCCAGCTCCAGCTGCGGGAAGACTCCGCCCGGACTCCTACGGGAGCCGAACCTCATCTCTGACTCCAGTCGAAGGAAGACTCCATCCGAGCTCCATCCCCAACCTCGATTGCTGGAAGGCCCTGCCCGGACTCCTACGGGAGCCGGGCTTCGCCCTCGACCTTGGCTGCTAGTAAACTCCGTCCAGACACCTAAGGGAGCCGGGCTTCGCCCCTGACTTTGATTGCAGGTAGACCTCGCCCGGGCTCCTACGGGAGCCAGATCTCGTCTCCGACTCTGACTGTGGGAAGACTCCGTTCGGACTCTCACGGGAGCCGGACCTCGTCCTCAAGTTCGGCTGAAGGAAGACTTCGTCCGGACTCCTATGAGAGCCAGACTTCGGGCTCCTTTAGAACGGGTAGCTAACCTCCTCTTCCCACCAGACACTCCAGCCGAGCTTCAGCCGATAGGCCTGCACCCCCTGACGTGGCCGCAGTAATGGCCACGACTCTGCTCCACTTCCTGCGATGGATTCCGCGTGGCTCCATTACTCCCTGGCTAACCGCTATGATGCCCACAATCCTGCTCCACTCCCTGTGATGGATACCGTGCGATTCTTCCATCTTCTGGCAAGTCGCAACAACGGACGCCGCTCCACTCCCAACGATAGACTCCATGTGGCATGTCCTGGCGATAGCCACGATTCCACTCCACTACTCTCTGCAACAAACTCCTCCTGACTCTGGGCGGCCCACTGCCAGACGGTTACAAACATCGCTATCAGTTTGTTGCCCCTTCCGCCTATAAAAGGGGGACCCCAGATATGTTATTCTCTAAGCCCTCATTTCTACCTAGAAACTCTACTAAAATTTTCGTTCGAGCACTCCATTCTTGTTAAGGTAGAGAACTGACTTGAGCATCGGAGGGTCTTGCCGGAGCAACCCCACCTCCAGTTTAGACTTCATTTGCAGGTCCCGACGGCGACCGCGACACCCTCGACTCCAGCTTCTCTGACGCAGACAGATTTTTGCACCAACAAGATTGGCGCTAGAGGAAGGGTCTGTGTCTTCGCAGTACCCTTGTTCTTGAAGGAGCGCTCAACAGGACTGCCCCCAGGCATCTTTTCTGACGTCCTCTCCTCCTCCCTCCATTTTGTCTTTGCCCGATGCCTCTCCGCAAGGCGTCCACGCGACGATCCATGACCTCCGCGGCCAGATCTCAGGCTCCGGCCTCACCTCTAATTTCCTCGCCTCCTCCTCCTCCTACGACAATGACGGTTGGCATGGAGCAATTTGATCTGCTGGCGCAGCAGGTCAGAGGCCTCACTGAAGCTGTACAGGCCATGCAGCAGCAGCCACAGGCATCAGTGCGCTTGGAAAGAGTGTCACCAGAACACCAGAATCTGGTGATAGGGTGGGCCACTTGGGCCAGCCGCCCCATCTTTTTTAGAAAGACAAACCCGAGGGTGGAGAACCCTCAGTCGGACCACGACTCCACCCCCGAAAGATCTCTACCCCCATTCTGCCAGAGGACCCTCGAGACCCGTAGTCGAGAGGATTTCCTGGACCAGAGGCTCCAGGAGATGAACCAACGGATCGAAGAACTCCGCCATGCTCCCCCCACTTATGGTGAGAATATTTGCACTGACCCTCTCTTTTCTCAAATGATCATGCAGGAACCAATCCCGCCAAACTTCAAACTCCCCCAGTTTGAAAGCTACGACAGGACTTTGGACCCAGTTGATCATCTGGAGGCCTTCCGAATGATGATGCTGCTTCATGGCGCACCCGATGCCATTCTATGCCGAGCCTTCCCATCCATATTGAAGGGAGCGGCAAGAAACTGATACTCGACGCTAAAGTCAGGTACCATCTTTTCCTTCGATCAGATGAGCCACCAATTTGTGGCCCATTTTGTCAGCAGCCAACGCCCCCGGAAGGGTTCGGAGTCCCTCATCAATATCAAGCAGAGGGAGGGGGAGTCCATTCGAGCCTACATCAACCGTTTCAATATCGCAGCACTGGAGGTCCAAAATTTGGACCAGTCAGTAGCAATGGCCGCTCTGAAGGGTGGCCTTTAGAAGAATGACCTTTTGTTCTCCCTGGAGAAGAAGTACCCCAGGGATTTTGCTGATCTGTTGGCTCAGGCTGAAGGGTACGCCCAAGCGGAAGAAGCCTTCAAAATGAAGGATGAGGAGACTACGAGAGAGCGGCAGGTGGGAGACTCGAGTAAGCCTGCAGTCGAAAAAGGGCCGAGAGAAGATCGGCCACATTCTCGAACTCCTCCCGGGCACAAGCGTGTCCATACTCCTCCCCGGGTATGTAGGCAGAGAAGCCCGGACCACAGAGTTCGACGGGGTTCTCCACCGAGAAGATTCCGCAACTATGCCCCCCTCAATGCCTCGAAAACCCAAGTGCTGATGGAGGTCAGGGAGCAGCTGCCAAGGCCAGAAAGGATGCGCACACACCCTGGGAAGCGCAATCCTAACAAGTTCTGCCTTTACCATCGTGACCACGGCCACGACACGGAGGAGTGCATTCAGCTCTGGGACGAGATTGAGGAGCTCATCAGGCGAGGTCGGCTCGACAGGTTCATTCGACACCGACCTGAAGGCAGAGAGGATCGGCCAAGGGCCCTGCCGCAACCTGAACCGCCAAGGAGGGAGGAGCAGCCCGGAGATCGGCCTCCAATCGGGACCATCGACTCCATCACCGGGGGACCTCAAGGAGGAGCAGACCTTTTACGACCATGGGATTCGAGAAATCTGTAAATGTACTACTCATGACTTTGCTTTGAATCAAAATTCCTTTCGACTTTGTTTGTCTTTTCCTTTTAGCATGGACTTGTTACGACTGGGGATAACCCCTTCAAACAAGTAAAACAAGGTCATGTTAGGAATAGGAGGAGAAGCTCATCCTAACATGAGCAAAATGAAAGTCCGATCATTTTAAGATCGGATCGGGGGAGAGGCCCATATAACGGCCCTTGAGTGCCCCCATGGTCATGTTAGGAACAGGAGGAGAATCTCGTCCTAACATGAGCAAAATAAAAGTCTGATTATTTTAAGATCAGATCGGGGGAGAGGCCCACATAACGGCCCTTAAGTGCCTCCGTGGTCATGTTAGAAACAGGAGGAGAACCTCATCCTAGCATGAGCAAAATGAAAGTCTGATTATTTTAAGATCAGATTGGGGGAAAGGCCCACATAACGGCCCTTAAGTGCCCCCATGGTTATGTTAGGAATAGGAGGAGAACCTCGTCCTAGCATGAGCAAAATGAAAGTCTAATTATTTTAAGATCGAATCGAGGGAGAGGCCCATATAACGGCCCTTAAGCGCCCCCATGGCCGTGTTAGGGGCAGGAGGAGAACCTCGTCCTAACTTGAGCAAAGTCAAAGGCCCGGTTCTTTTAGATCAGATGGGGGGAGAGGCCCTACAATGCCCTAATGTGCCCCTACGCCATGTTAAAAAAAGGAGGAGAACCTCGCCCTAACATGAGTAAAGTCAAAGGCCCGGTTCTTTTAGACCGGATGGGGGGAGAGGCCCTACAATGCCCTAATGTGCCCCCACAGCCATGTTAGGGACAGGAGGAGAACCTCGCCCTAACATGAGCAAAGTCAAAGGCCCGGTTCTTTTAGACCGGATGGGGGGAGAGGCACTACAATGCCCTAATGTGCCCCACAGCCATGTTAGGGACAGGAGGAGAACCTCCTCCTAACATGAGTAAAGTCAAAGGCCCAGTTCTTTTAGATCGGATGGGAGGAGAGGCCCTGCAATACCCTAATGTACCCCCACAGCCATGTTAGGGACAGGAGGAAAACCTCATCCTGACACGAGCAAAGTCGAAGACCCGGTTCTCTTAGATCGGATGGGGGGAGAGGCCCTCGCAACGACCTTTATATGCCCCCACAGCCCCGTTGGGAATAGAAGGAGAACCTCATCCTAACCTGAGCTGAGATCGACTACGTCAAGAATAGAAGGAGGACCTCATCCTGATGATGACAAAAACCTGATCGCCCAACATGATCAGATAAAGGGAAAAGTCCCCTCGATGGCACTCCTACACCTCTACGCGACCCCACGAAAAGCAAGGGGAGGAACCCCACTCAGAAAAGAGGAGGAAAATTAAAAAGAAAAGCAACGAACTACATCAGCAATAGATGAAAAATAAACTACACCAAAAACATAGGGAACTTCATCTCAACAAAGATGGGAGCTCCTACCGAACATCCCCGGTCTCTAAGAAGGCTCTCGGCACGGGCCAAGAAAATAATGACCCCTTCAAGGTAATGCGAAGTTCAGACCACGAGCTCGAGCCTACGGCTATGGATGACAAGAAAAGCAAATCAACGTGGCAATGATCGAGCACCTCCGAATGACACCGACGTCGAACAAGTCAAGAGACAAAAGAAGTTCAGCGGACGACAATTTAATGCAATACGTGGATGAGGCAACACAAAATCCCCTTTTCATTTCATTCACAAAATATACACTACAAAGCCCAGCAGGCTAAAGAAAGAAAAGCAAAACAACAAGAACAAGATGAAACAACGAAAGAAAAAATATATACATGGGAAGACGGAAGGACAAAAAGATCCCTAAGGGGACCCGACTTCCTCCGACCTCGGACTTTCGGCTTCGACCCTCGCCAGGGAACCCCTTAAACATCTGACTTCTACTTCCAATTCCCTCTCTCTCATTAATATCTTCATGTATCTTTGATGAAATCGCTGGCTTTCACTCTCCGCCTCTCGACGCCTTTTTCTCAGGACCTCGGATTCTACCTCTGCATCCTTGACGGCCTGCTGCTCGCATACCAGCTGGATCTTCAATTGCTGCAGCTCAGCCTTTCCCTCTCCAAGAGCGACAGATAGTTCTTCTGCGATCCTCCTCAGGGATTGGAGTTCATCAGAGTCTCGAGCGGAGGCAGTTTGAGCCCCCTCAATTAGCTGCCTTCGAAGGCAGGCAACCTCGTCGGTTGCCATTCGGAGCCTCCCCTTGTATTCGTCCACCTGCTTGCACTAGCCAGCTCGGTACGCATCGTAGCTCGCCTCGGCATCCTGGAGCTGCTGCTGGAAGTCAAAGACCTTCTTCAACCACTCCCGATCGCTGTCGGCCCGAGTCAAAAGTCAGGATGAACTCCTCTCCAGCTGGCTAATCCTCTCCTGGGTAGCCGACAGTTCCACCCTGAGAGAACTAATCTTGGCAGCTTGAGCCCAAATTTGGTCGCTGGTGTGCTTCTTGTGTTCCTCAAGCTCCTTCTCAAAGTTTGCCTTCCTCCGGCTGTACTCCATGATCCCCTTCACATGGAGATTTCGAAACTAGGTGGCCTCTGCGGTGGCTTCGGAATGACTCTCCCTCAACCTGCGAAGCTCGCCTTCCATCTTCTTCAACCTTTTTGTTAAATGGAGGACTTCCTTCTTCAACCACTGGATTGTAGACTTCAGCAGAATCCCTTGAGGCGAGGGAAGCGCTTCGGCGGGGCACTTCCATCGGGAGGTCAACACGTTAGGACGCAGCTCATTACAAAGAAAAAGAAAGAAAGAAAGAAAAAGAAGAGAAGAAAAGTCCCCCACAAGGAGGAGACCAATTTTATTGACTGAACGTTTCTTGAAGACAAAAGAAAGAAGAAAAATTGCAATAAAGGAAGAATACAAGGTTAGAGGTCTTGGACCTCTGGATCAACGGGGGGACTCGGCACCTCTGGGGGGTGGACCACGGCGGCTACAACGGCGGTGGAGGGTCCGGCTTCATCCTCGGATGCCTCGTCCAAGAAGCTAAAATTGAGCTCGGGGAATTTCACGACCATCTTCTCCTGGCAGAGCTCGAACCCTCTATTGAATGCGGCTTGGCCGAACTCAACCTTCAACTTCTTCATTTCGGTGGAAGCCTTGAACTCCTCCACCGCTTGACCCCTGGCCTCCGAGACCAGGGTCGGGATCTGCTCCGCCATGTTGGCAACCTCGGCCTCCGCCCTCCTCACCATCTCCTCCAGGTCGGCCTTCTGTTCTACCGAGGTCTGTCTCTCTCTCTCAAGCACCTCTCGGAGACCGGCCACCTCGAGGGCCATTTCCTTAAGGCGGGCAGCCTCGGCCTGCCGACCTTCCACCGCCTTGTTTGTCGTCTCGATGTTGGCGAGGAGTTGGTGCCCGAGTTGCAAGGACGGCCAGAGGGTCAGAATGGGAGCTGAGAAGTTAATTAAATAAAGAAGTGAAAGGAAAAAGTAGGATGAATCTACTTGTAGGAACCAGATCTAGGGTTTCAGGGTTAGATCTTGAAACTTTTTCAAGATCATACAGCGGAAGACTAAAATAAATCAAAATTTATTTTCTAAGATCAGAAAATCCCTAGATCTAAGATCCTATTACATGATTATTACATAGCATTAAATCAAAAATTAAAATATATATAAATATAGTATGAACTACATGTTGATCATATCAACATGTTTCTATACTAGCTACATCTAATGTATGTATTAAATAATAGATCAGATCTATTACCTTGCAAGTTAGACGCTCTAACCTTGCTGATCCGAGCTTAAGGATGATGTTGCAAGCCGCACACGCGTCCGGCCTCTAGGAATCGTCCACACGAGCCCACGAATCTCGATCAGAAGTCCTGCTTCAGGAAATCAGCACAGTATGCTAGTACTGCGCTGATCATTTTTTGATGGTTGATCAGGTGCCTCCTTCTTCTTGATTTGGACTCTTCCAAAGATGGAAAGTAGAAGGAGGAGTTTCAGATCTGAGACACTCTCAGGAAACTCAAGATGGAAGGAGGAAAGATATAAAAATAAAAACCCTAGAAGAAGACCCTCTTCTTCTTCACGTTTTTCTCTCTAGACACCCAAACTTGCATCTTTTATATCTCTACGACCTAAAGGTATTTCTCTCTGATTTTTGGATGGAAGAAAGGCCTCTCAAAAAGCTATCTCCCCTTAAAATTTTATGAAGAAACTCATCTTATATAGAGAGATATGATAGAGTCCTTGTTTAGGTCAAACACCTAGTCAAGGCTTATCCAAACATGGCAAGTTAAGGGACGCCCAACTCTTGAGCACCTCCTCCATATTTTCGTACATGGATCACCAAAAAAGGGTGTACAATGTAAACACTAAAAGCCATGAAAATTTCAAAAAAAATTTGGATAAATTTGGTGCAAAATTGAAAGAGTTTTGGATTTCTAAAACTCTATCTCATAGAATTCGAAATCCAAACTTATTCCTTTTAGATTTGATCCAAATCACCTTCCATGTAAGAAAGAAGAGAGGAGACCTTTTGTGAACGTGGGAGAAATCTGGGAGAGGGCTTTTGTCACACAAAATAAGTGGAGATTGGCGTTGAATAAGAGAGAGGGCGTGGAGAAGGTTTATGTGGCGCAAGGTAGAATCCTAGTCCTACTAGGATTCTGTCTCATAACTTGTTTTAATTTGGTTTCCCAAACCAAATCAAATCAAAATTAGATCAACCCAATTAAAATAGGTCTTAACCTAATTAAAAACCTAATTTAATCTGATTAAATTAGATTTAAATCTGATTTAATTTTCTAATCAAATTAGAAATTAGATTGACCCAAGTCCTAGTTGAACTAGGACTAGTCTTTCCTTGCACTTGGCTTATCCAATAAACCAATTGGACTTGATCCAATCAAGCCCAAACTAAATCTAATTAAATTATATTTAATTAGACTTAATCTCAGCCCATTGGCTTAATCAAATTAAGCCAATTAGCAATCAAATTGCTAATCGATCCTCCTGCAACACTTGCACTGGGTTAAATGTCAATCGTATTGATTATTTAACCCTATAATGATTCTTAATCGTTGATCAACCATCCGATCGGATCATGAACTCTAATGTGTGTGACCTCATAGGTCCGAACCTAAGCTGGTAGCATAGAAATAAATTCCTATACCAATCGAAGTGACCATCTAGCAATGGTACCCGACGTCCGGATAGGTCGAATGTGTAGAACAACATCCTTAGAACCCATGCGGATATAGTTTTCATATAATTCATCTCCTTGACCAAAATGATCATAGGACACCCCAGAGCTCAACTGTCAACTCTGATCAGGTTATCCATATTGTATTTCAAAATATCAAATCCATCTGATGGATTACCCTGGCCAAGGTTTTGCTAAATTGAAATACAGCGACTCATTCTTCTCCAACTCTTGGAGTGGTCAATCCCATCTCGATCACACTCTGACTTCACAAGTACTTGACTGTGCCCAGAAGCCTTCCATCCCTGAATTAGAAATTCAGTTAGTCCAGTACCAAAGCACAGTGAGTTGCTTGCAAGTCAATGAGGCGATCTCAAGTCTAAGGGACATTTATACCTATATCCCATCAGAGACATTCTCCACAGCAGAATGCTCTAGAGTTGGTCACGTTCAATGACGATGTACCCTTACATCTCACCTGTATGCCATACCAGTGTCTCCACACTCCTTGGTTAAGAGGACAACCAACCCATATGGCCTACAGCGACCTATGCTTGATAGAAGCTGTCGTCCTTATTAACAGCCTATCATTTGGTCGTAAACAGTTTTAAGGACTAATCGATAAATCCTCTCTTTATCAAACTTAAATAGTCCTAAGGACTTCATCATAACAACGGAGTTCATTAGAAGATGAAAGCTTATGATGAAAATGCCAAATATATTTTATTTATTAACAAATCAATTACAATACTTGGTTGCTCAACCGTCAACAGCTTGACGATTGGCTTTTTGGGAGACATTTCCCAACAACTCCCACTTGTCCTAAAGCCACTCAGCACAGTATCTAATACCCATCTTCGACTTGTGGTTGTCGAACTCCTTTATTGCCAAGGCTTTAGTGAAGGGGTCGGCTAGGTTCTCCTTTCAGTCGATCTTCTGAAGGTCGACGTCACCTCGATCCACGATCTCTCGGACCAGGTGGAAGCGGTGCAAGATGTGCTTCGTCCGCTGATGTGCTTTGGGTTCCTTCATCTGAGCTATGGTACCAGTGCTGTCGCAGTAGAGCAGGACTAGACCATCGAAGGAGGATGCTACTCCAAGCTCATTGATGAATTTCCTCAGCCACACAGCTTCCTTCGCGGCATCTGATGCTGCGATGTACTCCGCTTCACAAACAGAGTCCGCCACAGTATGCTGCTTGGAACTCTTCCAGCAGATGGCTCCACCATTCAGAGTAAAGATATAACCCGACACACTTCTGCTATCATCATGGTCAGATTGAAAGCTGGAGTCTGTGAATCCCACAAGTTTCAGATCTGACTCGCCATAAACCAACCATTGGTCCTTAGTATTTCTCAAATACTTAAGGATGGCTTTAACCACTTTTCAGTGATTTTCTCCAGGATCAGATTGGTATCTACTCACTACTCCTAGTGAGTATGCCACATCTGGTCTTGTACATGTCATGGCGTACATGATAGATCCCACGACTGAAGCATATAGGACTCTACTCATATGCTCTCTCTCTTCAGGAGTTGTCGGACAATCCTTCTTAGAGAGAGAAATTCCTTGGCCTATCGGTAGATAGCCCTTCTTGGAATTCTCCATGCTGAACCTCTTTAGCACAGTATCTATGTACATGGACTGGAATAACCCAAGCATCCTTTTAGATCTATCCCTATAGATCTTCATCCCTAGGATGTAGGATGCTTCACCCAAGTCCTTCATGGAGAACTGTGATGACAACCAAACTTTTATTCCCTGTAGTGTGGGGATGTCATTCCCGATTAAGAGAATGTCATCCACGTACAAGATAAGGAATACCACAACTGGACCATTTGCCCATTTATAGATGCAGGGCTCTTCTCCATTCTTAATGAAGCCATACGTTTTGATCACCTTATCAAAACGCATGTTCCAACTCCGAGAAGCTTGCTTCAATCCATAAATGGATCTCTGAAGCTTGCACACCTTGGACTCATTTGTGGATGTAAACCCCTCAGGTTGTATCATATACACCTCTTCGGTCAGCTCTCCATTAAGAAAAGCTGTCTTTACATCCATCTGCCAGATCTCATAATCTAGATGGGCAGCTATTGCAAGCAATATTCGAATAGATTTGAGCATTGCCACAAGAGAAAATGTCTCGTCATAGTCAATACCATAACGTTGACGATACCCCTTGGCAACCAGACGGGCTTTATAGGTCTCCACATTTCCGTCTGCGCCCCTCTTCCTTTTGAAGACCCATTTACACCAAATGGGTTTAACCCCTTTAGGTGGGTCAACCAATGTCCATACATCGTTGACCTTCATGGACTCCATTTCGGATTTCATGGCTTCAAGCCATTTCTCGGAATCAGGTCTCTGTATTGCATCCATATAGGTGATCGGATCCTCATTATTCTCATCAAGTTCGATGGGATCACCGTCCCGGACCAAGAAACCGTAGTATCTGTCCGGCTGACGCGGTACTCTACCGGATCGCCTTAATGGTGCAGGTACATTATCCTCCGAATATGATCTAATCATATCAGACTCAGGTTCGACTATTGGTGTCGGTCCTTCTACCTGTTGAACTTCATCAAGTTCAATCTTAGAGGCAACGGTTCCTTCACCAAGGAACTCCTTTTCTAAAAAGATTGCCTTAAGGCTGACGAACACCTTTTGTTCATCAGCATGGTAGAAAAAATATCCTTTTGTCTCTTTGGGGTACCCTATGAATGAGCATTTGTCAGACCTAGGTCCAAGTTTGTCTGTGACTAATCGTTTGACATAGGCCGGGCACCCCCAGACCCTAAGGTGTGAAAGTGCTGGCTTATGTCCCGTCCATATCTCATATGGAGTCTTAATTATAGACTTACTTGGAATCCTATTTAACAGATAACAGGCCGATTCGAGTGCATATCCCCAGAAGGATATCAGCAAGCTAGCAAAAACCCATCATGGATCGGACCATGTCTAACAAAGTCCGATTCCTCCTTTCAAACACACCATTATGCTGTGGTGTTCCTGGAGGAGTCCATTGGGAGAGAATCCCATTCTCTCCTAGATATATGAGAAACTCACTAGAAAGGTATTCTCCTCCTCGATCAGATCGAAGAGTTTTAATACTCTTCCCAGTTTATTTTTCTACTTCACTTCGGAATCGTTTGAACATTTCAAATGAATCCGACTTATGTTTCATCAGATAGACATATCCATATTGGGATAGGTCATCCGTGAAAGCTATGAAGTAGAAATATCCACCTCTAGCACTGGTGCTCATGGGCCCGCATACATCAGTATGTACTAGGCCCAAGAGCTCAGTAGCTCTCTCACCTTTTCAGTAAAAGGTGACTTGGTCATTTTACCAAGAAGACAGAACTCACAGGTTGGAAGTGATTCACAATCACTGACTTTGAGGATTCCCTCTTAAGTCAACCTGTTTATTCTGTTCTTATTTATATGACCTAGCCTCCAATGCCATAAGTAGATATTTGACACACTATCTAATCTAGGGTGCTTGCCAGTAGAATAGACTCTTATCAGGCTTGACCTTTTTTTGGTCTGGCTCTGCACAGATGTCCCAGCCTGAACTTGCACCTTCTTGACTTTCTTCTTCTTGTTCTTCTTTCCTTTCTCAAAAGGTCGAAAACCAGAAGATGAACCTCCCACTGAGTTCACTGAGTTCACCGACTCCTTGAGGAGTTGGTGATCCTTCTCAAAGTTCTGAAGCAACCCCATTAACCCATGGTAGTTTACTTCAGGCTTTGTCATTCTATAATGAGTGAGGAATGGGAGACAAGACTTGGGCAGCGAGTTCAGTATTGCATCTTTCCCAAACTGCTCATGCAAGGGAAAGCCGAGCTTGCTCAATCATTCCATCAGCTCGATCATGTACAATACATGATCAGTGACAGAGACTCCTTCTCGTATTTTGGCGTTGAAGATGGCACAACTAGTCTTGTGCCTCTCTACATCATCGGGTGTGCCAAAGGTATCCTCCAACACTTGAAGCATGTCCTTTGGCTGAGCCGTCTCGAATCTGCGACTAAACTCATCGCTCATGGCAGCCAGCATGATACAATGCACCGTGGTCCGATCACTAAGCCACTTCTGGTAAGTATCTCTGACTGTTCCACATGCATTGACAGCTGACTCCTCAGGTGCAGGATCCATTATCACATATAGGATCCGTTCATGCTCCAGGACTATCATCAACTTTCGGTACCAGCTACCAAAGTTGGGTCCCACCAACTTATCATTGTCCAACAATGATTGGAGCGATAGGGAAGTGGCCATATTTGCACAAAGGAGAACCATAACCTAATTAGTAATTGATTCATTAAACCTAAAGATTTGGACTTTAATCAAAAGGTTTCTCCCACTATTTTATTCGAATTGGTAGCCTCTACCTCCAACTCGAGGAATTACCCTAATTCCTTAGCAGGTACTAGAATCCACTTAGACTGCACACAAGCCCAACTTTGGTTGGCCAACCCATGTACATCTAAGGGTAGGTTCATAACCAATTATTTCTCTAAATAATTTTTAGTAATTTTAATTTTGCCCCAGAAACCTAATCAGTAGGCTTTGGCCTCCACTGTAAGGATCCAGTTAGGTCCAACCATTAACATGATCATACTTGGTGTATCTAACCAACGAATGATTAAGCCCAACTTTGGTTGGCTCACCTAACCACCATTAGAGAGATACTTCCAAGTCGTCATATGACGAGTGATAATTCCATTAGTCAACAAGCACCAGGCCTTTGGGTCTGCAATGATTATTGAGTTCATGGACTCATTATCAAACACCTTAATGGGAGGCTATGACTCAGTTATCTCCATAACTTTATCATTTTAAGGACCTAATAATTTTAGAGGATTTAAATAATATAGAGGATGAAGTCAGATGAACCAGCTTATCATGATCCTCCCACTGGCTTCACCAAGTCAGCTTAAGGGAGACCATTAAAAGGGCTGGTCTAGGAGCACCTAAATCAGTCACACTGATTTACCTAACTGACATGGGTCAGCTCGAATAGTCAAGTGATCTGATCAAAACATAATTTCACCAAGAGGCCAGGTAAGTTCGATCAGTGGGAGGGTCTGCCAAAGCTTGCCTTAGACACCATCATGAATGGCCAGGTAAGCGGGCTCCCAATTAAAAACCACCGATCTGGTTTACCTTAGACACCAACTGGTTTAATTAGTTTCGATTAGATCAACCTAACAGTTCGTGCTAGACCGCTTAGCCAAGAATCAAGTCCATTTGGTTCTCGTTAAAGACATGGACTTGACCAACTACAACTATTGTAATTGATCTAGAGAATCCTTGACCTAATCTAAGACAACAATTGATTAGATTTAGTCAATTCTCTAATTAAGTCTATCTTTAATCTAACCATAGGTCTAACCCAATTAATGGACCTAATTACCACTAACCCATTAACCCAATGTGTTATGATTTGTGTCTTAGGTTCTTCAATTCACAATCCTAGAACCTAATCAAACAACTTCTTAATTCTTAATTAAGTTTTGGGCTGAGGGTTGGGTTCGGCTTTTCAAAAAATCATTTTCATATTTGTAAAATAATTTTACAATATGATTCTACCAATCATATTGCATGTTTGATTCATAATCAAGATGCAAGTGAAATAAACATGAAACTACTTTAGATCTAATCTAAACAGGTTCATGTAATTGAAACAATTTCAACTTTAAATAATTTCTTTGCATAAAAATTATTAACAAAGAGATTTTATTTCAGATTTAAACATCTTTTAAATCTAATAAATCATAAATTTAATCTAGATCATATCTAACAAATTTATGATTAAAGATAGATCTACACAAACTAGGACAACCTTTGCACTGTAAGGGGTAAACCTTACAGCAGGACAACCTTGCAGTTTGTGATTGATCTAAAATTTTAATTTTAGATTTAATAATTAGATTATAAATTAGATCTAATCTAAAAAATAATCTAAGCATGTATAAATAATCATGTAATAAAGAACCTAGGCTCTGATACCAATTGTAGGAACCAGATCTAGGGTTTCAGGGTTAGATCTTGAAACTTTTTCAAGATCATACAGCGGAAGACTAAAATAAATCAAAATTTATTTTCTAAGATCAGAAAATCTCTAGATCTAAGATCTTATTACATGATTATTACATAGCATTAAATCAAAAATTAAAATATATATAAATATAGTATGAACTACATGTTGATCATATCAACATGTTTCTATACTAGCTACATCTAATGTATGTATTAAATAATAGATCAGATCTATTACCTTGCAAGTTAGACGCTCTAACCTCGCTGATCCGGGCTTAAGGATGATGTTGCAAGCCGCACACACGTCCGACCTCTAGGAGTCGTCCACACGAGCCCACGAATCTCGATCAGAAGTCCTGCTTCAGGAAATCAGCACAGTATGCTAGTACTGCGCTGATCCTTCTTTGATGGTTGATCAGGTGCCTCCTTCTTCTTGATTTGGACTCTTCCAAAGATAGAAAGTAGAAGGAGGAGTTTCAGATCTGAGACACTCTCAGGAAACTCAAGATGGAAGGAGGAAAGATATAAAAATAAAAACCCTGGAAGAAGACCCTCTTCTTCTTCACGTTTTTCTCTCTAGACACCCAAACTTGCATCTTTTATATCTCCATGACCTAAAGGTATTTCTCTCTGAATTTTGGATGGAAGAAAGGCCTCTCAAAAAACTATCTCCCCTTAAAATTTTACAAAGAAACTCGTCTTATATAGAGAGATATGATAGAGTCTTTTTCTAGGTCAAACACCTAGTCAAGGCTTATCCAAACATGGCAAGTTAAGGGACGCCCAACTCTTGAGCACCTCCTCCATATTTTTGTGCATGGATCACTAGAAAAGGGTGTACAATGTAAACCCTAAAAGCCACAAAAATTCCAAAAAAAATTTGGATAAATTTGGTGCAAAATTGAAAGAGTTTTGGATTTCTAAAACTCTATCTCATAGAATTCGAAATCTAAACTTATTCCTTTTAGATTTGATCCAAATCACCTTCCATGTAAGAAAGAAGAGAGGAGACCTTTTGTGAACATGGGAGAGATCTGGGAGAGGGCTTTTGTCACACAAAATAAGTGGAGATTGGCATTGAATAAGAGAGAGGGCATGGAGAAGGTTTATGTGGCGCAAGGTGGAATCCTAGTCCTACTAGGATTCTGTCTCATAACTTGTTTTAATTTGGTTTTCCAAATCAAATCAAATCAAAATTAGATCAACCTAATTAAAATAGGTCTTAACCTAATTAAGAACCTAATTTAATCAGATTAAATTAGATTTAAATCTGATTTAATTTTCTAATCAAATTAGAAATTAGATTGACCCAAGTCCTAGTTGAACTAGGACTAGTCTTTCCTTGCACTTGGCTTATCCAATAAACCAATTGGACTTGATACAATCAAGCTCAAACCAAATCTAATTAAATCATATTTAATTAGACTTAATCTCAGCCCATTGGCTTAATCAAATTAAGCCAATTAGCAATCAAATTGCTAATCGATCCTCCTGCAACACTTGCACTGGGTTAAATGTCAATCGTATTGATTATTTAACCCTATAATGATTCTTAATCGTTGATCAACCATCCGATCGGATCATGAACTCTAATGTGTGTGACCTCATAGGTCCGAACCTAAGCCGGTAGCATAGAAACAAATTCCTATAGCAATCGAAGTGACCATCTAGCAATGGTACCCGACGTCCGGATAGGTCGAATGTGTAGAACAACATCCTTAGAACCCATGCGGATATAGTTTTCATATAATTCATCCCCTTGACCAAAATGATCATAGGACACCCCAGAGCTCAACTGTCAACTCTGATCAGGTTATCCACATTGTATTTCAAAATATCAAATCCATCTGATGGATTACCCTGGCCAAGGTTTTGCTAAATTGAAATACAGCGACTCATTCTTCTCCAACTCTTGGAGTGGTCAATCCCATCTCGATCACACTCTGACTTCGCAAGTACTTGACTGTGCCCAGAAGCCTTCCATCCCTGAATTAGAAATTCAGTTAGTCCAGTACCAAAGCACAGTGAGTTGCTTGCAAGTCAATGAGGCGATCTCAAGTCTAAGGGACATTTATACCTATATCCCATCAGAGACATTCTCGACAGCAGAATGCTCTGGAGTTGGTCACGTTCAATGACGATGTACCCTTACATCTCACCTGTATGCCATACCAGTGTCTCCACACTCCTTGGTTAAGAGGACAACCAACCCATATGGCCTGCAGCGACCTATGCTTGATAGAAGCTGTCGTCCTTATTAACAGCCTATCATTTGGTCGTGAACAGTTTTAAGGACTAATCGATAAATCTTCTTTTTATCGAACTTAAATAGTCCTAAGGACTTCATCATAACAATGGAGTTCATTAGAAGATGAAAGCTTATGATGAAAATGCCAAATATATTTTATTTATTAACAAATCAATTACAATACTTGGTTACTCAACCGTCAACAGCTTGACGATTGGCTTTTTGGGACACATTTTCCAACACTACTTACCTCGAGGAAGGCCCCCAGCGAGTCCCAGACTCGTTGTGTAGGATCGACGCGGACGATCCTCTGGACGATTTCGGGCAGTGAGCACCCGTCTACCAGCTTTTTTATTAGATCCCTGTCACTAAAGGGATCATACCCCTGCTCCTCTTCAGAGCTGCGGGACTCTTCAGTGGCAGCCCAACGACTGCCGACTCTGCGGGCCAAGATCTTCCTACTCTCACCCCCTGGCACCTCCTCAGGATGGGTCTCTGAAGCGAGGACCTCGGTGGGAGAACTCAAACCCCTCGAGGAAGCCCGAGCGGCTGGAAGCTCAGTGTCCGCAAGGACGTCGGCAGCTGAGGTCGCTTGGGTGGGCGCGGCCGAACTCATCCCCTCCACTCTGGTCCTCTTCGCCGGCCCGGAGGCCGCAGCGCCCTTTCTTTTGAGAGCCTTCAGGCCCCTGGCAAGCATCTGTGCTTCTTCGGCATCCATGCCTAAAAAAAAAAAAAAGAGAGAAAGAGAAAATAAAAAAAAAGAAGAAAAGAGAAAAAAGAGAAAGAGGGCATGAAAAAGAAGAAAAGAAGAGAAGTAGGAGAAAGAGAGGAAAGGAAAGGAAAGGAAAAGAAAGAAAAAAAAAGGAGAGATGAAATACTGGCGGGATCCAGGGGGCTCAAGCCGATGTTGAACAGAAATTGCTCGTTCAGAAGGTTGGAGAGAGAAAGAGCTGGATATTTGAGGAGTTTCTGGGAGGCTTGATGATCGTCCCCCCTAGGCTGGGTGCTCGGCGGACGGAGTCCCTCAGGGAGCCCCAAGGGGGCAACTCTAGCCTCAAGGATGGGCATCGAACATAAAGAAACTTCCCCTTCCAGTTATGGATAGAAGAAGGGGCACCTTTCAGCAACCCCTTCCTACCGAACTGTGGGGAGAAGTACCATCAATCCTTCACCGTGGGATGACGCTTAAAGGTGTAGAAGTATCTAAACAAGGAAAGGGTGGGCTGGACTTCGACTACATGACAAAGAGAGAGGAACCCTATCAAAAACCTAAAGGAGTTCGGTGCAACCGAAGCCAGAGAAATGTTCAGAAATCAGAAAAGAGCAATGACAAAAGGCGGAAGAGGAAGCCAGAGTCCGACACGGAAGGCCTCCTGATACAGGTAGCAGCCGGGGGGAGGGGCACTAGCTCGGTCGGATGGGCTAGGAAGTTCCAGTTCATACTCCGGAGGAACCCCATACTGAACTCTTATCAGTTGGAGTTCGTCCGGAGTCAGGGAACAAGGAATAGTGTCCGGTGCAAAAACCAGACGAGGTTCAGCTCTACCTACCGGTTCATCTACCGCCTGAGGACTCTGGGAGACCGAGACAGACGAACTCCTAGGAGCCGCTAGAAGAAGAACCCCTGGAAGACATCTAGAATCACACGAAGACCACTTACAGAGATGAAATCCCTAAAAATTGGGGAAAATCATGGATAAGTTCTCGGGGGACTGATGCACAAAGCAAGAGGAAGAAAGATCGAACGGCAAAAGGAAGAACAAAAAGAGGAAGGAGTTTCGAGACTAACCTAGGCGATTCGGAGAGGTACGAAGGTGCGAAAATGGGGACGGCTCGAGGAATGCCTAAGGCTGGAAAGGGTACTGAGAAAAATCAAAGTTCTCAAGGAGAAGAAGGATGTCAGAACGAGACCGTCGAATAGAGCGGGACTCTTGGAGGAGGAGTGCAGGTTTAAATAGGCCCTGAGATCCGGCATAATGACGATTGCGAATCCCCTCTAGCCGGTCTCTTTTCGCCGTGTGTCCCACTCACCACAGCGGGCGGTTAAAAAGTGGCAAACGACTGACAGTGCCTTTATTGCACCACGCCTTGAGCATCGTTCCGCTGCAGGTTCCAAAAGAGCCTCTTCGGATCACCTCGATTTGAAAAGACTCCAGCACACGTGCATTAAATGCCAAAATATCTGAGGACGATTGCGTACGGACATCGAGGGAGCAACTTCGACTGTGATAATCTTTCTGTACTTCATTCGAAATTCGAACTCGAAAGTAGGGGGACTGGTGTTGGGTATAAAATACCCTTAGCCGAAGTTTTTAACAGGATTGACCCTCCCGGGACTCCTCCGGCTCTCGACCGCAGATGGTCTCTCTCCAGACTTCTCCAACGGTCGGATTTCCACAACGCTGACTGAATTTCCCTGATGGATGAACTCCCACTGCACTACCCAAGCTCCCTCAACATGAGTTCCCCCAGTTATCTATTAAGCCGCCCCAAGTGCTCACTAAGCTCCACCGCCAGCCGACTTTCTACGACTATCAGTTGTTCACCGAATCCCTTCCAGACTTCTTCCAGCCAGGTTCAACTCCAATCCGAACTACCCCAGACTTCGTCAACGGCTGAACTTCTCCGATAGTAGATTCCTACGACTACCAGATTTCATCCGGACTCCTATGGGAGCCGGAGCTCGTTCCCTCCTCCGGCTATAGGCGGACTTTGCCCAGACTCCTACGGGAGCCGAGCTCCGCCCACGACTTCGCTCACAGGTAAACTTCGTCCGGACTCCTACGGGAGTCGGACTTCACCCATAATTCTCATTGCAGGAAGACTCAGCCCGGGCTCCTACGGGAGCCAAATCTCGCCTCCAGCTCCAGCTGCAGGAAGACTCCGCCCGGACTCCTACGGGAGCCGAACCTCATCTCCGACTCCGACCGAAGGAAGACTCTGTCCGAGCTCCGTCCCCGACCTCGACTGCTGGAAGGCCCTGCCCGGACTCCTATGGGAGCCGGGCTCCGCCCTCGACCTTGGCTGCTGGTAAACTCTGTCCGGACTCCTAAGGAAGCCGGGCTTCGCCCCTGACTTTGATTGCAGGTAGACCTCTCCCGGGCTCCTACAGGAGTCAGATCTTCTCTCCGACTCCGACTGCGGGAAGACTCCATCCGGACTTTCATGGGAGCCGGACCTCATCCTCAACTTCGGCTGAAGGAAGACTTCGTCCGGACTCCCATGAGAGCCGGACTCCGGGCTCCTCTAGAACGGGTAGCTAACCTCCTCTCCCCGCCAGACACTCCAGCCGAGCTTCAGCCGACAGGCCTACACCCCCTGGCATGGCCACAGTAATGACCACGACTCTACTCCACTTCCTGGGACAGATTCTGCGCGGCTCCATTACTCCCTGGCAAACTGCTATGATGCCCACGATCCTGCTCCACTCCCTGCGACGGATACCGCACGATTCTTTCATCTTCTGGCAAGTCACGACAACGGACGCCGCTCCACTCCCCACGATAGACTCTACGTGGCATGTCCCGACGATAGCCACGATTCCACTCCACTACTCTCTGCAACAAACTCCTCCTGACTCTGGACGGCCCACTGCCAGATGGTTACAGACATCGCTATCAGTCTGTTGCCCCTTCCGTCTATAAAAGGGGGACCCCAGATACGTTATTCTCTAAGCCCTCATTTCTACTTAGAAACTCTGCTAAAATTTTCATTCGAGCACTCCATTCTTATTGAGACAGAGAACTGACTTGAGCGTCGGAGGGTCTTGCCGGAGCAACCCCACCTCCGGTTTAGACTTCTTTTGCAGGTCTCGGCGGCGACCGCGACACCCTCGACTCCAGCTTCTCCGATGCAGGCAGATTTTTGCACCAACAACAATTATAAAATATAATAACAAACAACCCATGTTATTTCAATTGCAATATCATTCAAACATATGTCAATTATGATGTTCAAAATTATGGGCATAGGACCCATCAAGGGTTTTTGATTCGGGTTCAACCCTTAATCCAAAATTAACTTTAAGTTAATTATTTGTCATTGATTTAAGTTGAGTTAACCAATTCTTAGGTTAAACCTAATTCAATTAGGTTAACTCAGATTTGGTCACCCATAACTCAAACTCTAATCAAATTAGGTAAATGACAAATTTGATTAACCAAAACTAAACATGGCTTCTAATCAAATTAGAACCATGATTTTGATTTAATCTATAATCATTAAACTCTAATCGCATTAGAAATATGAATTATAATTAAACCAATCTATTAGCACAAAAACTCTAATCGATGTCTAATGCATCCTTTTTATGACCAAAATTTTTCGACCCCACGCATACCTTGGGCAACAACCAAGATGGTCGACCTACAATGGTAAGTGCTCGATAACATGGTGGTCGGTTTTTTGGATCTTAAGTAAATGCATCAAATGCAAAAACCTTAAGTCTTGGTAATGTACATCTATATGTAACATTCCAAGACCCCCCGCACATCACATGCACTGGATTTCAATTCCATCGAAAAATAGATCATAGGATCTAAGTTAAACTTGTCACACAAGTCTATTAACCATGAAATTTCATATCCAAGGTTCGATCATAGATCGATAATACTTTATCATTAACAAAAATACATCAAAAATATCAACTAAACATCAATCAGAAAAACTGATTTTAACATAGTTTGAACTGGATCAAATCCATATCATAAGAATAATATGAAAGTTGACCGAATCTATCAAGGGTGGCTCTGATACTACAATTGGGTTTCGATGATGCAACAAAATATAAATTTCAAAAATTTTTAATATGTATTCAACAAATGAAAATAAAGTTTAATAATTAAACTCAACCATCAAAACTTAAAACCCTAAGAACCACTTGATGATTACAATCAAATCACAACAACATGCATATGAGGAGAAGAGCAGAAATCACATACCACCATGAAGACCACAAACTGGTAATTTTAAGATCTTCATGAGACTCCAAAGTAGAAGCCCTCCAATGGTGATCCACATAGGACTGATCATGACCCTTCCCAACTCGTCATGGTGCTGCAGCCTTTTTTCTAAGTGCACTGTCGATTGTCCTTTGCAAGAACGGGTTGCACCAACACTTGTATGCCTTCATGACCTCCATTAGTACCACTCTAAGAACTTTTTTTCAAAGTATCATATCACACAAAAATAAATCAGATGTTCAACACTTGAACAACCTAATTTTTTGGACAAGCATCACATGCTTTCCAATTTTCTTCTCCCTTTTCTTTCCCTTTTCTCTCCCTTTTTTCCTTGTCTTTTTTTCAAATTTTTTTCATTATTTTCTCTCATTTCCATGCCCATCCTCAGCCAAAAATTGCATGTTAAATTTAGTTGTGGTGCCCCCTTTAAATAGTAAACATGGGGCGACTCCATGGGATGCCAACTCTTGGCGTCCCTTAACTATTACATGCTCCAATTAATTTTTTTGCGTAATCCAAAGAATTTGTGTGGAAAATAAAAAGGTTAAGCAGTAGAAAGACTCTTCCTCTACCTAGAAAAAATTAATACACCAACTCTTGGTGTGTGGGATAAGGAGAGAAGGCATGAAACCAAGAGTCCATGCCATTAAGGACTCTACAAAAAATTCAATGCACAAAGGGGGCGTCCAAATTATTTTTGGCATGTGGTTTCCTTGCTAGAGAAGGACTCTTCCTTCTCTTCTATGCCCATAGTTCCAAGGGTCAGCTGATGACACGATGAATTAAAACAAATTCATGGAAATAAATGGAAGGAATGAAGAGTTTTAAGTGAATTGGACTCTTCCAATTCAACGCCAAATAATGGGACGTCCAATACTTATTTTGGCATGGAGTTCCTTCCAAGAGAAGGACTCCACTTTCTCTTCCACATCCCACATCCCAAGGAACTATCAGATGGTGCACAAATTTAAGGAACAAGTGGAACATGTAAGAAGTTTAAGATAAGTATTAAAGAAGGACTCTCCTTCCTTAAACCCAAAATAAATGGGATGCCACCATTTTTTGTGCATGTGGTTTTTGATGTGGAGGCTGGTTCTGTTGGATTCTATTGGTGCAGCAGAAGTGTTAGATGTTAAAATTTTCATTCAAAACACCCGATGCACCAGAAACCCCAATGCCCAGAAACCCTTGACTATAATAATCAAAGTATAATAAATATAAATTAGGATTAGAAGAATACTTGTAGTGCTAATCCTAATTCCACAAGATATCCAAGTGTCCGCCCTCCAATGGTGATCCACACAAAAATTGAACCAAGGACAGCACTCTTTCTTGACCTTGCTTCAAGAGTTCTAGCCACTAAAACTCAACTAGCCTCATACTGGTCAGGTTTCTCCAAGAAACTGACTCCACCCTCTTAGAACCACTTTTGGACTTCTGATCCTCCTTTCTTAGGACCCTCACAACCCTGGTTAAGAGTAGATAAGGCTTTGTCTTAAATTCTAAAGTCATGTCCTAAAACTAAGATAGGTTGTAAGAAAGAAAAGAGAGCAATGGAGATAAAATTAAAAACTCTTTCTGAATGCACCCAGTGCTCCAGCCAATTTATAGCCACTAGAGGGATGCCAAAAGAGAGAGATGCACCTCATCTAAGAGGCCTATCTAATCTAATTATCAGAGATAAAAGTTCCTTCAAACAGAAGGACTCTTATCAATGATACGTCGATCAGCACCCTGCTCTACGTGCATGACTAGAGAAGGGATGTTTTCGCATCCCTTCTCAAATAAGAAAAATCCTCAAAAATCATGTGGAAAGAGGATTCAATCCCAATTCCAGATCATATAATGAGTGAATAAAAATTCCTACAAATGGATATGTTCTCACATCCTTTCATGCGAAGTCTGATCACCACGCGTGTAGGCATGAGGAAGAACTTATGGCATCTATTTGGCATCCAGATAAGTCTGAAAAAATTTCAAAAAAATTACCAAAAATATCTTATCAAAAGTGGAATATTATCACTAAAAATTGTTCCATTTTAAAAGAATTAGATGAGAAGGACTCTCCAAATCTCAGAGAGACGCAATGCTTCTGTGCGCGCATGAGACTTCCTTCCTTTTTCTAATTTTTCTCCACCCCAAAAATTTTATAAAAAATACATCTCATGCTTTGAGATGTGCACTAGAAGATGGAGGAAGATATGGGCTGCCACATACATCTTAATCTCATGCCAAAAGGACTCTTTTCTTCTACCCACGCCAACACTTGTACGCAGAATTTGTTTTGCTCCAAGAGTCCTTCACAACTTGGACTCTTCATAATTGATGTTAAAATGAGATGTGGCACCCCAATTTGGGCTGCTTCTAGGTGGCACGACCTGACCCAAATACTCACTAAATTGGGCTAGCTAATTAGCAAGGGATGAGACCAAATTGACCTCCAAAGGAGCAAGGGTTCCACACGGGCTAGCATGCTTACCAGAGCTCTAATTGAATCCAAAATTCCAATCAACCTTTTTCAAAAAGATTCTTGGTCAAAATTTATATGTGTGTGACCCATTGGGTTTCACATCTAGCTGGTAGTAGGTTTGGGTGCAAGTTGATCAAATTTGATTAGATTTCAATCTAATCGATTTAGGTCCAATCGAGCTAACTGAGTTCAACAATTATAATCCTTTCAAACTCAAATACATATTCATATCGATTTTTAGTTAACCAATAATGACTCCAATAAAGAAGCATCAGAAACTCTTTTCAATCTCCTTCCTGCTTTTGGCCAAAAGATTTTTCTCAAGTCATCTAGGATTGAGAATAGACAGGATGCGATCTCCTCTTACTAAGAGTGATCGATTCCATGTTGACCTACTCACAACCTCCATACATACTCTACTATATCCAGAACACCCCGTATTTATCTTAATGCTATGCCTGGGTATGAACCAAAATATGAATTTATGTGCATTAGATTTTATGGTGGTCTCAGGTCGAAAGATCACTTGCACAACTCCCACTTAGAGAATCATCTTTGACATGCAAGTAAGGTTTCCATAAGATGTTCTCTTTCATCGAGTCAATTCAGTAGACTCATTTTCCAAATGAGCACCCACATCTTTATATTAGTGTCCCACACAAGTGGCTAGTGAGATCTACCACCCTCTCCATCGAGCATACATAAGATGTGCCAGTCTATCTGAAACATTAATCCCCGACTCAATGCTCCAACAATCAGGAATGTTTAAGATTAGGGTTTTAGGATTTTAGGTCTCACTTGCATGACCCATTCATATCTCCTAAAACTATTGCCCTAATCTTTAGGGTTTATCATAATCTTAGACATAATAAGATGCAGCTAATATGATAAATCAATATCTCAAATAATAAATATCATTTCATGAGTTGAAAAATTATAAAGAAAAGTTCCATCGTAACACACTTGTGATTGGCTTATAGGGCACTCTTCTTTCAATCTCCCACTTGCTAAAGTCAATCGTCTTTATATCTCATACAATCAAGATGGCCATTATATAGCTGCTTTGGTTTGGCCTTAGTGAATGGGTCTGTTATATTGTTCTTTCTATCTACTCATTCAAGGACAACATCTTATCTCTAATGAGATGGAAGCATCTGAGGATGTGCTTGGATCTATAATGAGACCTAAGTTCCTTTGCTTGAATAATAGCCCCAGTGTTATCATGATAGAGTGACACTGGTCCATTCTTAGGAATGACTCCTAAATCTATGATGAATTTCTTCATCTAGACAGCTTCCTTAATGGCTTCACTAGTAGTGATGTACTCTACCTCAGTAATTGAGCCAGATACTATCTACTGCTTGGAGCTCTTCCAACTCACTGTCCCATCATTTAGGATAAACACATACCCTGATATTGACATGCTATCATCCACTTTCCAATGATCCTCCCTTGGATCAATATGAAATCTGATAGCTATGCCCAAAGCATAAGCTACATCAGGCCTGGTACATAGTATGGCATACATAATTGATCCCATATTCAAAGCATAAGGGATTTCATTCATCCTCTTTCTCTCCTCTAATGTCTTAGGACATATTTTTTTGGAGATCTATATTCCATGACTTGCAGGCAAGTAACCTCTCTAACTTACCTCTATATTAAACCTCTTTAATATGAGATTTATGTACTGTGACTGGGATAAGCTTAACATCCCTTTAGATCTATCTCTACAATTCTTTATACCCATTATATAAGATGCTTCATCCAAATCTTTCATGAAAAACTTATTCGATACCCAAGTCTTGACCGATTGTATCATTGGGATATCATTTCCAATAAGTAGTATATGTCATCGACATACAAAACCAAGAAGACAACAACACTCCCACTTATCTTCTTATACACATATGGTTCATCCTTATTTTTGATAAAGTCAAATTCTTTGACTGTCATATCAAATTGAATGTTCCAACTCCCCAAAGCCTGCTTCAATTCATAGATGGACCTCATTAGCTTGTGTTGGGTATAAATTACCCGCAGCCAAAATCGACAGCAGAACGGCTCCGCCCGGACTCCTACGGGAGCCGGGCTCCTCCTTCAACAGCAGAATGGCTCTGCCCGGACACCTACGAGAGCCAGGCTCCTCCTTCAAGAGCAGAACGGCTCCGCCCGGACTCCTACGGGAGTCGGGCTCCTCCTTCAACAGCAGAACGGCTCCGCCCGGACTCCTACGGGAGCCGGGCTCCTCCATCAACAGCAGAACGGCTCTGCCCGGACTCCTACGGGAGCCGGGCTCCTCCTTCAACAGCAGAACGGCTCCGCCCAAACTCCTACGGGAGCCGGGCTCCTCCTTCAACAGCAGAACGGCTCCGCCCGGACTCCTACGGGAGCCGGGCTCCTCCATCAACAGCAGAACGGCTCCACCCGGACTCCTACGGGAGTCGGGCTCCTCCTTCAACAGCAGAACGGCTCCGCCCGGACTCCTACGGGAGCCGGGCTCCTCCTTCAACAGCAGAACGGCTCCGCCCGGACTCCTACGGGAGCCGGGCTCCTCCTTCAACAGCAGAACGGCTCCGCCCGAACTCCTACGGGAGCCGGGCTCCTCCTTCAACAGCAGAACGGCTCCGCCCGGACTCCTACGGGAGCCGGGCTCCTCCTTCAACAGCAGAACGGCTCCGCCCGGACTCCTACGGGAGCCGGGCTCCTCCTTCAACAGCAGAACGGCTCCGCCCGGACTCCTACGGGAGCCGGGCTCCTCCATCAACAGCAGAACGGCTCCGCCCGGACTCCCACGAAAGCCGGGCTCCTTCATCAACAGCAGAACGGCTCCGCCCGGACACCTACGGGAGCCGGGCTCCTCCTTCAACAGCAGAACGGCTCCGCCCGGACTCCTACGGGAGATGGGCTCCTCCTTCAACAGCAGAACGGCTTCGTCTGGACTCCTACGGGAGCCGGGCTCCTCCTTCAACAGCAGAACGGCTCCGCCCGGACTCCTACGGGAGCCGGGCTCCTCCATCAACAGCAGAACGGCTCCGCCCGGACTCCTACGGGAGCCCGGATCCTCCATCAACAGCAGAACAGCTCCGCCCGGACTCCTACGGGAGCCGGGCTCCTCCTTCAACAGCACAACGGCTCCACCCGGACTCCTACGGGAGCCGGGCTCCTCCTTCAACAGCAGAACGGCTCCGCCCGGACTCCTACGGGAGTCGGGCTCCTCCTTCAACAGCAGAACAGCTCCGCCTGGACTCCTACGGGAGCTGGCTCCTCCTTCAATAGCAGAACGGCTCCGCCCGGACTCCTACGGGAGCCGGGCTCCTCCTTCAACAGCAGAACGGCTCCGTCCGGACTCCTACGGGAGTCGGGCTCCTCCTTCAACAGCAGAACGGCTCCGCCCGGACTCCTACGGGAGCCGGGCCCCTCCATCAACAGCAGAACGGCTCCGCCCGGACTCCTACGGGAGCCGGGCTCCTCCATCAACAGCAGAACAGCTCCGCCCGGACTCCTACGGGAGCCGGGCTCCTCCTTCAACAGCACAACGGCTCCACCCGGACTCCTACGGGAGCCGGGCTCCTCCTTCAACAGCAGAACGGCTCCGCCTGGACTCCTACGGGAGCCGGGCTCCTCCTTCAACAGCAGAACGGCTCCGCCTGGACTCCTACGGGAGCTGGCTCCTCCTTCAATAGCAGAACGGCTCCGCCTGGACTCCTACGGGAGCCGGGCTCCTCCTTCAACAGCAGAACGGCTCCGCCCGGACTCCTACGAGAGCCGGGCTCCTCCTTCAACAGCAGAACGGCTCCGCCCGGACTCCTACGGGAGCCGGGCTCCTCCTTCAACAGCAGAACGGCTCCGCCCGGACTCCTACGAAAGCCGGGCTTTTCCATCAACAGCAGAACGGCTCCGCCCGGACTCCTACGGGAGCCGGGCTCCTCTATCAACAGCAGAACGGCTCCGCCCGGACTCCTACGGGAGCTGGGCTCCTCCTTCAACAGCAGAACGGCTCCGCTCGGACTCCTACAGGAGCCGGGCTCCTCCATCAACAGCAGAACGGCTCCGCCCGGACTCCTACGGGAGCCGGGCTCCTCCATCAACAGCAGAACGGCTCCGCCCGGACTCCTACGGGAGCCGGCCTCCTCCTTAAACAGCAGAACGGCTCCGCCCGGACTCCTACGGGAGCCGGGCTCCTCCTTCAACAGCAGAATGGCTCCGCCCGGACTCCTACGGGAGCCGGGCACCTCCTTCAACAGCAGAACGGCTCCGCCCGGACTCCTACGGGAGCCGGGCACCTCCTTCAACAGCAGAACGGCTCCGCCCAGACTCCTACGGGAGCCGAGCTCCTCCTTCAACAGCAGAACGGCTCCGCCCAAACTCCTACGGGAGCCGGGCTCCTCCTTCAACCGCAGAACGGCTCCGCCCGGACTCCTACGGGAGCCGGACTCCTCCTTCAACAGCAGAACGGCTCCGCCCGGACTCCTACGGGAGCCGGACTCCTCCTTCAACAGCAGAACGATTCCGCCCAGACTCCTATGGGAGCCGGGCTCCTCCATCAACAGCAGAACGGCTCCGCCCGGACTCCTACGGGAGCCGGGCTCCTCCATCAACAGCAGAACGGCTACGCCCGGACTCCTACGAGAGCCGGGCTCCTCCATCAACAGCAGAACGGCTCCGCCCGGACTCCTATGGGAGCCGGACTCCTCCTTCAACAGCAGAACGGCTCCGCCCGGACTCCTACTGGAGCCGGGCTCCTCCATCAACAGCAGAACGGCTCCGCCCGGACTCCTACGGGAGCCGGGCTCCTCCATCAATAGCAGAACGGCTCCGCCCGGACTCCTACGGGAGCCAGGCTCCTCCATCAACAGCAGAAAGGCTCCGCCCGGACTCCTCCGGGAGCCGGGCTCCTCCTTCAACAGCAGAACGGCTCCGCCCGGACTCCTCCGGGAGCCGGGCTCCTCCTTCAACAGCAGAACGGCTCCGCCCGGACTCCTACGGGAGTCGGGCTCCTCCTTCAACAGCAGAACGGCTCCGCCCAGACTCCTACGGGAGCCGGGCTCCTCCTTCAACAGCAGAACGGCTCCGCCCGGACTCCTACGGGAGCCGGGCTCCTCCTTCAACAGCAGAACGGCTCCGCCCGGACTCCTACAGGAGTCGGGCTCCTCCTTCAACAGCAGAACGGCTCCGCCCGGACTCCTACGGGAGTCGGGCTCCTCAATCAATAGCAGAACGGCTCCGCCCGGACTCCTACGGGAGCCGGGCTCCTCCATCAACAGCAGAACGGCTCCGCCCGGACTCCTACGGGAGCCGGGCTCCTCCTTCAACAGCAGAACGGCTCCGTCCGGACTCCTACGGGAGCCGGGCTCCTCCTTCAACAGCAGAACGGCTCCGCCCGGACTCCTACGGGAGCCGGGCTCCTCCATCAACAGCAGAATGGCTCCGCCTGGACTCCTACGGGAACTGGGCTCCTACTTCAACAGCAGAACGGCTCCGCCCGGACTCCTACGGGAGCCGGGCTCCTCCTTCAACAGCAGAACGGCTCCGCCCGGACTCCTACGGGAGCCGGGCTCCTCCATCAACAGCAGAACGGCTCCGCCCGGACTCCTACGGGAGCCGGGCTCCTCCATCAATAGCAGAACGGCTACGCCCGGACTCCTACGGGAGCCGGGCTCCTCCATCAACAGCAGAACGGCTCCGCCCGGACTCCTACGGGAGCCGGGCTCCTCCTTCAACAGCAGAACGGCTCCGCCCGGACTCCTACGGGAGCCGGGCTTTTCCTTCAACAGCAGAACGGCTCCGCCCGGACTCCTACGGGAGCCGGGCTCCTCCTTCAACAGCAGAACGGCTCCGCCCGGACTCCTACGGGAGCCAGGCTCCTCCTTCAACAGCAGAACGGCTCCGCCCAGACTCCAACGGGAGCCGGGCTCCTCCTTCAACAGCAGAACGGCTCCACCCGGACTCCTACGGGAGCCGGGCTCCTCCTTCAACAGCAGAACGGCTCCGCTCGGACTCCTACGGGAGCCGGGCTCCTCCATCAACAACAGAACGGCTCCACCCGGACTCCTACGGGAGCCGGGCTCCTCCATCAACAGCGGAACGGCTCCGCCCGGACTCCTACGGGAGCCAGGCTCCACCTTCAACAGCAGAATGGCTCCGCCCGGACTCCTACGGGAGCCGGGCTCCTCCTTCAACAGCAGAACGGCTCCGCCCGGACTCCTACGGGAGTCGGGCTCCTCCTTCAACAGCAGAACGGCTCCGCCCGGACTCCTACGGGAGCCGGGCTCCTCCATCAACAGCAGAACGGCTCTGCCCGTACTCCTACGGGAACCGGACTCCTCCTTCAACAGCAGAACGGCTCCGCCCAGACTCCTACGGGAGCCGGGCTCCTCCATCAATAGCAGAACGGCTCCGCCCGGACTCCTACGGGAGCCGGGCTCTGCCATCGACAGCAGGGTGGCTCCGTCCGGATCCATATGGGAGCCAAGCTCCGTCCTCAGTCTTCGACCTCAGTATCAGCTGCTGGAGCCGGACTCCACCCACGACCTCGACCGAAAGGGGGACTCCTCCCGGACTCCTACAAAGGCCGAACTCCGACCACTGCCGAGCCTTGATCAACAGATCCGTGTCCCTTGGCAGATAACAATAACTGCCATGACCCTGTTCCACTTCCTGTAGCGGATTCCACGCGGCTCCACCTCCCCCTGCGACAGGTGCTGCACGATCCCACTACTCTCTGACAGGCTGTGTCAACAGCTATGATGCTGCTCCGCTCCCTGCGGCAGGTGCTGCACGATCCCACTACTCGCTGACAACTAGCAGTAACAGACGCCGCTCCACTACCTGCAACAGGCCCTATGTGGCGGGCCATGATGATGGCCACGTGTCTGCTCCATTATCTTTCGCAATCAATTCCCCTGACCATGGGCGGCCCACTACCAGGCAGTTACAAATGTCGCCATCAGTCCGTTGCCTCCCCCGCCTATAAAAGGGGGGACTCAGATACGTTATTCTTTAAGCTCTTTTGCCTTATCTCAAAACTCTGCTAAACTCTCCGTTCGAGCACTCCATTCTTGTTGAGGCAGAGAACTGACATGAGCGTCGGAGGGTCTTGCCGGAGCAACCCCACCTCTGGTTTAGACTTCCCTTGCAGGTCCCGGCGGCGACCGCGGCTTCCTCAACTCCAGCTTCTCCGGCGCAGGCGGATTTTTGCACCAACAGGATTGGCGCTAGAGGAAGGGGCTATGTCTTCGCAGCACCCTTGTTCTTGAAGGAGCGCTCAACGGACCCGCTTCCGGCCATCTTTTCCGGCATCCAATCCCCTTCTCCCCATCCGATGCCCTCCCGTGAGGTTTCCGCACAACTACCTCCGGCTATGGTTGATGATAAAGGGTGGCCGGATGACCAGCCTTCGCCGGATTCCATCAACGTCATCTCGGGAGAATCCCAGCCGGAGGCAACCAGCATATCAGCTGCACCCCTCAAGCGGCAAAAAGTTGAAGAGCCCATAGCCTTCACTGAAGAAGATGCCCAGGGAGTCCAATTCCCTCATAACGATGCGGTCGTAGTTTCCTTGAACATAGCAAATTATGATGTCCGTCGCATTCTCGTCGACAACGGAAGTTCGGCCGACATCTTATTCTACAGCGCCTATTCGAGAATGGCCACTCTTGGCGATCATCTAAGGCCGATGTGCTCTCCCTTGATAGGGTTTACTGGTGATGCCGTTCCGACGGAAGGAATGATAGCTCTAACTGTGACCGCTGGTCAGCATCCAAAGCAGTCCAGAGCCCTGGTGAATTTCCTGGTGGTAAAGGCGCCGTCTGCCTACAATGCAATTCTTGGCCGACCCGGCCTCAATGCCCTTAGGGCCGTTGTTTCAACCTACCATTTGAAGTTGAAGTTCCCCACTGACAAGGGGATTGGAGAAGTTCGGGGAGACCAAGCGCTGGCCAGGCACTGCTACAATATTGCCCTGCAGAGAAGCGATCACGCGGACCTCTGTCCAGTCGACGGGTTGGATGCGCGCGATGACCTCACTGAAGAGAGGGGCGGCCCGATCGAGGACCTAATACCAATTCCTTTGAATGATGGGAATGCGGAGCATGTGGTGTTAATTGGCTCCAACCTGGAGGAGGAGGTGCGGACGCATCTCGTGGATTTTCTCCGAAGGAATGCGGACGTTTTTGCATGGGTCCCGGCGGATATGCTGGGGATTGAGACAGAAGTCATGGAACATCATCTGGCGGTCGACCCTAAACATCGGCCAACAAAAGAAAAAATTCGGAGTCATACCCCGGAGAGGCAGAAGGCGATAGCCGAGGAAGTGGATAAACTTCTCAAGGCTGGATTCATCAAGGAGGTCAATTATCCAGAGTGGATCTCCAATGTTGTCTTGGTCAAGAAAGCAAACGGCAAGTGGAGGATGTGTATCGACTTCAAAAAGCTGAATAAAGCTTGCCCAAAGGACAGCTACCCCCTTCCCAGGATCGACCAACTGGTGGACGCTACCTCGGGCCATGAGCTTCTCACTTTCATGGACGCATTCTCCGGCTATAACCAGATTAGAATGGCATCGGAAGATGAAGAAAAGACTGCTTTTATCACTAATCGTGGCCTTTACTGCTACAGGGTTATGCCGTTCGGCCTCAAGAACGCGGGTGCAACCTATCAACGACTGGTGAACAAAATCTTCAAGGAGCAGGTCGGCCGAAATATGGAAGTTTATGTGGACGATATGCTCGTGAAAAGCAGGTCTTCCGGGAATCATGTCACCGACCTCGAAGAAACCTTTGGCGCTCTTTGAAAGTATAGAATGAAGCTGAACCCAACCAAATGCGCCTTTGGGGTAACCTCGGGGAAGTTCCTGGGCTTCATGGTATCAGGGCGCGGGATCGAGGCCAATCCGGAGAAAATCCGCGCCATCCAAAATATGATTGCCCCAAGATCGATCAAAGAGGTTCAGTGCCTCACAGGAAGAGTTGCGGCTCTCAATCGCTTTGTCGCAAGGTCGGCCGAGCGATGTCTGCCCTTCTTTCAAACTCTCAAGCAGCCGAAAAACTTCTGTTGGACCCCTGAATGCCAACAGGCATTCGAAGAATTGAAAAGCTATCTTGGCTCACCCCCACTGCTGGCAAAGCCCGAGCCCAAGGAGGAATTATTTTTGTACCTGGCAGTCTCTCCCACAGCCCTTGCAGCCATCCTTGTTAAGGAGGAAATGAAAGTCCAGCGACCGGTCTACTACATTAGTCGCGTGTTGAGGGACACCGAGACCAGGTATACTAAATTAGAAAAACTGACCTACGCCTTGTTGATTGCAGCTCGGAGACTCCGACCTTACTTTCAAGGGCACATGGTGACGTTACTCACCGACCAACCGATCAAGACGGTTTTACACCGAGCTGATATCTCCGGAAGAATGGCGAAATGGGCCATCGAGCTCACAGAATTCGACATCAACTACAAGCCTAGACCGGCGATAAAAGCCCAAGTGTTGGCGGATTTCATAGTAGAATGCACCATCCCCGAGGAGGCCGAACCTGAGCAAAACAAAATTGACGACCTGAGGACTCAACCGAACTCCCCCGATGAAGAAGCCAGTTCGTCCGATAACTTTTGGACCCTCCATGTGGACGGATCGTCCAACATGGCAGGCGCGGGTGTAGGCCTGATCTTGACCAGCCCGGAGGGAGTCGTTGTGGAGTACGCTCTGCGTTTCGAATTCCCCGCAACGAACAATGGAGCGTAGTATGAAGCTCTGATCGCAGGATTGAGGATCGCTAAGGAGCTTGGAATAGGTCAACTCCAGGTGCATAGCGATTCCCAACTTGTGGTGGGGCAGGTCAGCGGGAGCTTTGAAGCACGGGAGGACAGTATGGCCAAATATCTCGAAAAGGTGAAGGAGTTCATCCCTGCCTTTGGCAATTTCGACATCAGGCAAATTTCAAGGTCGGAGAACATCAGAGCCGATCTTCTCTCCAAACTGGCGACATCGGTTCTGGCCGAATTGCCAAAGGGCATCCTCTTTGAAGTTTTAAAACAACCGAGTACGAAAGAACCGCGACTCGTAATGGAGATCGACCACGAGCCCAGCTGGGTCGACCCGCTAATAACCTATCTTAGAGATGGGATTCTCCCCCAGGATGCGAAAGAAGCCCGAAAACTCCGAAATCAAGCCTCCCGGTATATCCTCTATGAGGGCAACCTTATAAAAGTCGAAGGCCCGGTTCTTTTAGACCGGATGGGGGGAGAGGCCTTGCAACGCCCATATGTGCCCCCACAGCCCTGTTAGGGACAGGAGGAGAACCTCGCCCTAACTTGAGCAAAGTCGAAGGCCCGGTTCTTTTAGACCGGATGGGGGGAGAGGCCTTGCAACGCCCATATGTGCCCCCACAGCCCTGTTAGGGACAGGAAGAGAACCTCGCCCTAACTTGAGCAAAGTCGAAGGCCCGGTTCTTTTAGACCGGATGGGGGGAGAGGCCTTGCAACGCCCATATGTGCCCCCACAGCCCTGTTAGGGACAGGAGGAGAACCTCGCCCTAACTTGAGCAAAGTCGAAGGCCCGGTTCTTTTAGACCGGATGGGGGGAGAGGCCTTGCAACGCCCATATGTGCCCCCACAGCCCTGTTAGGGACAGGAGGAGAACCTCGCCCTAACTTGAGCAAAGTCGAAGGCCCGGTTCTTTTAGACCGGATGGGGGAGAGGCCTTGCAACGCCCATATGTGCCCCCGCAGCCCTGTCAGGAACAGGAGGAGAACCTCGTCCTGACATGAGCAAAGTGGAAGACCCGGACTCCTACGGGAGCCAGGTCCCTACGCCAAGAAGACTTCACCCGGACTCCTACGGGAGCCGGGTTCCGCCGCCAAGAAAACTTCGCCCGGACTCCTACGGGGGCCGGGTTCCGCCGCAAAGAAAACTTCGCCCGGACTCCTACGGGAGCCGGGTTCTGCCGCAAAGAAAACTTCGTCCGGACTCCTACAGGAGCCAGGTCCCTACACCAAGAAGACTTCACCCGGACTCCTACGGGAGCCGGGTTCCGCCGCCAAGAAGACTTCGCCCCGACTCCTATGGGAGCCGGGTTCCGCCGCCAAGAAAACTTCGCCCGGACTCCTACGGGGGCCGGGTTCCGCCGCAAAGAAAACTTCGCCCGGACTCCTACGGGAGCCGGGTTTCGCCGCAAAGAAAACTTCGTCCGGACTCCTACGGGAGCCGGGTCCCTACACCAAGAAGACTTCACCCGGACTCCTATGGGAGCCGGGTTCCGCCGCCAAGAAGACTTTGCCCCGACTCCTACGGGAGCCGGGTTCCGCCACCAAGAAAACTTCGCCCGGACTCCTACGGGGGTCGGGTTCCGTCGTAAAGAAAACTTCGCCCGGACTCCTACGGGAGCCGGATTCCACCGCAAAGAAAACTTCGTCCGGTCTCCTACGGGAGCCGCGTCCCTACACCAAGAAGACTTCACCCGGACTCCTACGGGAGCCGGGTTCCGCCGCCAAGAAGACTTCGCCCCGACTCCTACGGGAGCTGGGTTCCGCCTCCAAGAAAACTTCGCCCGGACTCCTACGGGGGCCGGGTTCCGCCGCAAAGAAAACTTCGCCCGGACTCCTACGGGGGCCGGGTTCCGCCGCAAAGAAAACTTCGTCCGGACTCCTACGGGAGCCGGGTCCCTACACCAAGAAGACTTCACCCGGGCTCCTACGGGAGTCGGGTTCCGCCGCCAAGAAGACTTCGCCCCGACTCCTACGGGAGCCGGGTTTCGCTGCTAAGAAGGCTTCGCCCGGACTCCAACGGGAGCCGGGCCCCACCATCGGCAGCAACAAAGGCTTCGCCCGGACTCCTACGGGAGCCGGGCTCCACCGTCAACGACAGCTACAGGACAACTCCGCCCGGACTTCTGCGGAAGCCGGACTTTACTTATGACTTTGATTGCAGAAAAACTTTGCCCTGGCTCTTGCGAGAATTGAGCTACTCCAACTCCCAGAGGGCTCCTCCGTTCGGACTATCAAGGGAGCCGAACTAAGCCCCGACTTCAGCGGAGAAGAATCCGGGCGAACCTGACAAGTGGGTATCCCCGAACGGCACAAAAGCTGAAAAGGAACTCGGCAAATGGTGACCCCACGTGAACTGAAAAAGTCGCCGACGACCTTGGAACAACGTAACACAGACAAAGAGAGGGAAAGGAAAATGAAGAAGTCCGGCAGACAACTATTTAACACGAGATGCAAACAAGGTACTGAAATCACTTTTTCATTTAACAGAAGTACACATTACAGGACCCGGTGGGTCAGGAAAAAAGAAGATACACGTCATCGCAAGTATCGCGGGCACAGTTCGGGCAGGACGAACCGGAGACCGCTCCGAGCTACGAACTCCGTCTCTATCCTTCTCAATCGCATTCTCCAGTGCGTGTAACAGCTCTCGCCCATCTCGCCTCCTTCTGTTCCCGAGGTCCCGACCTTGGCGGGAAAGGGGGTGGGGTAGATCCCCGGAGGTGGAGGGGGCAACGACGGCCGCCACCCGAGATGCTCCGGTAAGGTCGGCATGCGTTACTTCCACCGCCCCCGCAACAAGTTCTACTGCCCCACCGTCAACGCCGACTGCCTCTGGTCTCTCGGCCCCGACGGCGTCAAGGATCCCGTCATGGCTTGTGACATTTATTCTGGCCTCTTGACCGGTATAACCCCGCCTTGCTGCCCCGAGATTTGCAGGCAGAATAGCTTCCCCGACAGCCCCCGTTATTAAACCCCTGTTGTTGAAGGAATTCTTCCTTGGGCTCCCTCTAGAGCGACGAAGATTCTCACCGGCCACCATTCTCCTTCTCTCCTTCCTCCAAACCCTAAGAATTCCCTCAAGGACAGCCTCCCGAGTAGATAACATGGTATAAGGGAAGGAGACAGGGACTGGGGCGAGAGAAGCAGGACTCTCAGATGAAAGAACAACGCCAGAATGAAGCTACGAAGGGGCCGACGGGTTTAAATAGCCGATGGATCCTGGTGCAGTTATGGCGGCGGGTATTCCTGGGCCAACTGATGTGTGCCGCATGGCGCGCTTATCCCCTTCACCGCCATCGAGGGTTGACCGCTCACAAATTCCCGCAAAGCGACGCTTGGGATAGCGTTTTAGCGGGGGTTCCAAAAAGACTTTTCAAGTCACCTTCACCGAAAAATGGACTTTGACGTGCGCGCATTAAATAGGGGCGGCAGTGCGCAGGGTTCGAAGGGATAATTCCGGCTGCGCACATCTCTCTCTGTATACTTCCTTCGCTTGAAATTCAAACTCGAAAGTAGGGGGACTAGTGTTGGGTATAAATTATCCGCAGCCGAAATCGATAGCAGAACGGCTCCGCCCGGACTCCTACGGGAGCCGGGCTCCTCCTTCAACAGCAGAACGGCTCCGCCCGGACTCCTACGGGAGCCGGGCTCCTCCATCAACAGCAGAACGGCTCCGCCCGGACTCCTACGGGAGCCGGGCTCCTCCTACAACAGCAGAACGGCTCCGCCCAGACTCCTACGGGAGCCGGGCTCCTCCTTCAACAGCAGAACGGCTCCGCCCGGACTCCTACGGGAGCCGGGCTCCTCCTTCAACAGCAGAACGACTCCGCCCGGACTCCTACGGGGGCCGGGCTCCTCCATCAACAGCAGAACGGCTCCGCCCGGACTCCTATGGGAGCCGGGCTCCTCCTTCAACAGCAGAACGGCTCCGCCCGGACTCCTACGGGAGCCAGGCTCCTCCTTCAACAGCAGGACGGCTCCGCCCGGACTCCTACGGGAGCCGGGCTCCTCCTTCAACAGCAGAACGGTTTCGCCCGGACTCCTACGGGAGTCGGGCTCCTCCATCAACAGCAGAACGGCTCCGCCCGGACTCCTACGGGAGCAGGGCTCCTCCATCAACAGCAGAACGGCTCCGCCCGGACTCCTACGGGAGCCGGGCTCCTCCTTCAACAGCAGAACGGCTCCGCCCGGACTCCTACGGGAGCCGGGCTCCTCCTTCAACAGCAGAACGGCTCCGCCCGAACTCCTACGGGAGCCGGGCTCCTCCATCAACAGCAGAACGGCTTCGCCCGAACTCCTATGGGAGCCGGACTCCTCCATCAACAGCAGAACGGCTCCGCCCGGACTCCTACGGGAGTCGGGCTCCTCCTTCAACAGCAGAACGGCTCCGCCCGGACTCCTACGGGAGTCGGGCTCCTCCTTCAACAGCAGAACGGCTCCGCCCGGACTCCTACGGGAGCCGGGCTCCTCCATCAACAGCAGAACGGCTCCGCCCGGACTCCTACGGGAGCCGGGCTCCTCCTTCAACAGCAGAACGGCTCCGCCCGGACTCCTACGGGAGCCGGGCTCCTTTTTCAACAGCAGAACGGCTCTGCCCGGACTCCTACGGGAGCCGGGCTCCTCCATCAACAGCAGAACGGCTCTGCCTGGACTCCTACGGGAGTCGGGCTCCTCCATCAATAGTAGAACAGCTCCGTCCGGACTCTTACGGGAGCCGGGCTCCTCCTTCAACAGTAGAACGGCTCCGCCCAGACTCCTACGGGAGCCGGGCTCCTCCTTCAACAGCAGAACGGCTCCGCCCGGACTCTTACGGGAGCCGGGCTCCTCCTTCAACAGCAGAACGGCTCCGCCCGGACTCCTACGGGAGCCGGGCTCCTCCATCAATAGCAGAACGGCTCCGCCCGGACTCCTACGGGAGTCGGGCTCCTCCTTCAACAGCAGAACGGCTCCACCCGGACTCCTACGGGAGCCGGGCTCCTCCTTCAACAGCAGAACGGCTCCGCCCGGACTCCTACGGGAGCCGGGCTCCTCCTTCAACAGCAGAACGGCTCCGCCCGGACTCCTACGGGAGCCGGGCTCCTCCATCAACAGCAGAACGGCTCCGCCCGGACTCCTACGGGAACCGGGCTCCTCCTTCAACAGCAGAACGGCTCCGCCCGGACTCCTACGGGAGCCGGGCTCCTCCATCAACAGCAGAACGGCTCCGCCCGGACTCCTACGGGAGCCGGGCTCTGCCATCGACAGCAGGGTGGCTCCGTCCAGATCCATATGGGAGCCAAGCTCCGTCCTCATTCTCCGACCTCAGTATCAGCTGCTGGAGCCGGACTCCACCCACGACCTCGACCGAAAGGGGGACTCCTCCCGGACTCCTACAAAGGTCGAACTTCGACCACTGCCGAGCCTTGATCAACAGATCCGTGTCCCTTGGCAGATAACAATAACTGCCATGACCCTGTTCCACTTCCTGTAGCGGATTCCACGCGGCTCCACCTCCCCCTGCGACTGGTGCTGCACGATCCCACTACTCTCTGACAGGCTGTGTCAACAGCTATGATGCTGCTCCGCTCCCTACGGCAGGTGCTGCACGATCCCACTACTCGCTGACAACTAGCAGTAACGGACGCCGCTCCACTACCTGCAACAGGCCCTATGTGGCGGGCCATGATGATGGCCACGTGTCTGCTCCATTATCTTTCGCAATCAATTCCCCTGACCATGGGCGGCCCACTACCAGGCAGTTACAAACGTCGCCATCAGTCCGTTGCCTCCCCCGCCTATAAAAGGGGGGACTCAGATACGTTATTCTTTAAGCTCTTTTGCCTTATCTCAAAACTCTGCTAAACTCTCCATTCGAGCACTCCATTCTTGTTGAGGCAGAGAACTGACTTGAGCGTCGGAGGGTCTTGCCGGAGCAACCCCACCTCCGGTTTAGACTTCCCTTGCAGGTCCCGGCGGCGACCGCGGCTTCCTCAACTCTAGCTTCTCCGGCGCAGGCAGATTTTTGCACCAACAGCTTGCATACTTGATTTGCCCTCCCACTTGAGACAAATCCCTTTGACTAAGTCACATGACCTCTTTCTCTAGATTATCATTGAGAAAAATAGTCTTGACATCCATCTATCAGATCTCATAGTCATAGTATACCGCTATAGCAAGCAAAATCTGGATAGACTTGAGCATAGTCACTGGTGAGAAAGTTTCATCATAGTCAATTCTTTAGCTTTGACTGAAATCCTTCGCCACCAACCTAGCTTTGTAGGTTTTTATTTGGCCATCTACTTCGATCTTCTTCTTGAAGATCCACTTGCACCCTATTGGGATCACACTTTTAGGTGCATCAACCAAGGTCCGCACTTGATTGATATACATCGAGTCCATCTCAGATTTCATAGCTTTCAGCTATCTGTCTGAGTCTCTACACATGACAGCTTCCGAATAGGTCAATGGATCATCATACTGAATGATGTTGATTATATTGTCATCAAATCTCAGAGGTGTATAATACACTCTATCTGACCTTCGGAGAGGAGGTGTGTATTGTGGATGTACCTCATCTTTAGGTACTTTTGATTGAGGATCTTCTTGTGGTCCAAACATTGGTATTTCTGGATCGATTTGTAGATCATGAACTTTAGTAAGTTCAATATTCCTCCCATTGCCTCCTTCTTGGATGAGTTCATTTTCCAAGAAAGTGGCATGCCTACTAACAAATACTTTTTGTTCAGTAGGTGGTAGAAATAGTATCCATTAGTTTCTTTAGAATATCCTACAAACCTACACTTATTTGATCTACCACTAAGCTTATGTCTAAAATATATTTCTGACATAAGCAGGATAGCCCCAAGTCTTAAGATGTTTAAGATTAGGCTTCCTTCCCTTCCATATCTCATATGGTGTACTTGCAACAGACTTTGAAGGCACCCTGTTTAATATGTATGTGGCAGTCTCTAGGGTATTATCTCTAGAAAGATATTGAAAGATCAGTGAAGCACATTATGGACTACACCATATCTATCAAAGTGCAATTCTTTTTCTCTGCTACACTATTTAACTAGGATAAATAAGAAGGGATCCATTCAGAGAGAATACATTTACTTTTAAGATGATCAAAAAATTTACTGGATAAGTATTCTCCTCCTCGATCAGATCGAAGAACCTCGATACCTTTTTTAGTTTGTTTCTCAATCATATATTGATACTCTTTGAACTTATCAAAGGCTTTAAATTTATGTTTCATAAGATACACATATCCGAACCTTGATAAATCTTCCGTAAAGATGATAAAATAGGAGTATCCTCCTCTGACCTGAGTTGTCATTAGTCTACATATATCTGTATGTACTAGGGCTAACAACTCATTCGCCTTCTCTCCATATCCAGAATATAGAATCTTGGTCATCTTACCCATGAGATAAGATTTATAAGTTCCCAATGATTCATAATCAAATGGGTCAAAGAATTCTTATTTGTATAATTTGTTAATTTTTGACTCACTAATATGATCAAGGCGACAATGCCAGAGATAGGTGACATTCACATCTTCTTTCTTTCTTTTCGTATTTCTTTCAATATAAAAAATATTTTCATTGAGTGCATGAATTAAAAAATTATTATCAAAATAACTACTGCCATAATATTCATTAGAAAAGAAAATGGAACATTCATTTTTCATTAGCCTTGTTTCATAACCTTGTTTTTACAACAAAGGTGCAGAAATAATATTTTTAATGACCTTGGGCATATAATAATAGTATTTTAATTCTAAAGTTTTGCTTGAAGGTAAATCAAGCATACAGGTTTTCACAGCCTCTGCGCTAATGGACTCTCCACTTGCGCCATAGAGCTCGAGGTCATCTCTTTTCAAACCTTTGATATTCTGTAGTCGCTGTAATGAATTACAAATATATGATCTATAGGTAGTATCTAATATCCAGATATCAGAGTCTGAACCACTCAATGAAAAATAGGTCTGTATCATATACATACCTTTTGGTGCCACATATACACCCTGCTTCAATCTTGCAAGATTATTCTTGCAATTATGCTCTCAATGACCAAATTTGCCACAAAATGAATAGATGATATCCTTAAGGACATCTTTTGCCTTCTCATTATTATTGACCATCCCAAGGTTAGGAATATCCAGACATCGGAGTTCTTCTCCGATACGAACCTTATTTGCAAGTTTCTCAACCAATCCACAGAGTTGGATCGATCAACATATTTTTATTTATGGTATCATGCAATGAAAATAAAGAAGCTATAATGTAGACTTAAATCTACATAAATAAAGAATAATAGTATGAGCAGACCACTCATGTTTGACATGCATAAATAGATGAAGATTTTTAAACTAGTTATGTTTCTCACTATTTTATCGGATACCATAGCCCTCTCCTATAGTAAATGAAAAATCCTAATCTGATTTCTTAATGGGGTTGAGACCCTAATCCCTCAATGAAGTCTTATGGATATCACAACAAACCTCAATGAGTTCAAAGGTAGAAAAACCTATCCAATTGCTTCTCATGCAACTCTCAAGATAACCTGCCTCTAAAAATACTCATAGCCTTGTGGATATCACAACAAACTATAGTATTTTTAGTTAAGTCAGACCCTTCATTTCTATACAGCCATATCTAAAAAATGATGCTCTTATGAATATCACAACAAAGTAACATATTTGAATATGCTATAAAGCATATAATATGCACCAAGATAAATCTACATCAATCCCCATAACAAGCCTTGTGGATATCACAACAAACCTACTATGATTTTTGATAGGATATTGACTAAGCATGAAGAAAGATATATATAGTGTTCAGAATACTGAGCTACCTTCATTCAAGATTCAAACTAATCCAATTGATCAGGAAAGTTTAAGATTAGTGGGGGTCCCCCCGTTGCTTTTCTTAGACATCAATAAAATTGATCAGGCTAGCAATGGAATCAATTAAATAACCACCGTACCTGAAATACTCTTTAGACACCAATTGATTAATCAATTCAAGAAATAGGTTAGCTACTGATTCATAACACTACAACTTAATATAATTTTTATGAGGGCTTTAGTGGTCTCAAGCACATCCTAATTCAATCACAATGATGCACTATTATAGTTATATCTTAATAATCATAACAACAAATCATGACATCTATTCATATCTCTAAGATATGAAATCAAAATTTTTCAATATGATTATAACTAAGCATCTCAAACATATTACATATGCAAGAAGTTCTAATAACGTGCATGAATACAAAATATTCTTTTCGCGGTTCTTCTTCTTAGGACATCATAATGACACCCCTACGCACCATTGAAGGAGGAGAAACATTTTCTCCGCGTAGGATCTTCCAGATTTTATCAAATCTGGGGTGAAATAATTTAAAAAAATTTATCCTACATATTTTAGATCTAATTCTCTAGATCTAATTTTATTATCTGATATTTAAAATCTAAAATTAAATCTAAATCTATGATGAAAGAAGAAGTACCTCAAGGGTAATCTGATTATCCTGTAGATGATCTCTGCACAACCCGAGATTCTGATGTAGCCATGCAAGCACCTGGCCTCTACCTATATCCACTAGGGTAGGATCTGGAATATCCTCTCCTCATAAATCTATGCTCCAAAAATTAGATCTTTATCTGATTTGAAAGTGCTTCAGAACTCCTTCTGAAGTTGGAGCAACAGCTTGTCGAAGATGTCCTGCAGCCTTCTATTCCAGGCATCACCACGCCTTGGATCTCTACCAGATGGACGTCCAACTTTTTGGACGTGAAGAGAAAAGGAAGGAGAGTAGGGAGGATATGGAGCAGAGGGAAGAGGGCGAAAGCTATTGGGTTTTGTGCATAAAATAATTTCTTCCATGAAATCCTAGGTGCAGCAGGGTTTATATAGACCCTGTATGCTGCGTAGTGCCACATCATTCAACCAATCAAAAAATTCCAATAAATTTTGAAAAAATTTTAATTGGTGGAGTGATGTCATCTAATCATATCAGATAAGAACTCTACTCTCTCTCCTAAGTTGGCGCCAATATTGGATAAGCTCAATCAAAGTGGCACCAAAGAGTCCATATTTATCAGAACTCTTTGGTTCTTATCCATTTGGGGTGCCCACTTTAATCCAATTGGGGCACCCACTTTAATCCAATTGGGCTCATGCCATAATCTGATTATGGCACCCAATTCAATTAGATTTTGGCATATGGACATTCCACAAAAATCCTCTAATGAACCCTCTTCAGTTTAAGACCCATATGTCAACTTTTGACAGATGTCCTAAAATAAAATTGGCAGATGCTAGGAATTAGCAGGTGTTGTCTTAAATTCATCTCATGAATTAAGACAAGCCTTTTCTGAGCTGGACAAGCTTCATTTAGGCTGAGAGAAACCTTCCAAAGATTCTCTGGATGAATCAAATCATATTTGGCTTGGTAGAGATAGAAAAGATTACACAAGGAGAAAGTTAGGCTCAATCGAGTGCTAGCACGATTTCCTTGAACCTAATTGGATCTAATCCAAATCAATTGAGTTAGCCTAATTGATGACATCCAAACCCTAACCCTTATTTGTGTGATCCAGTTAGGTTTAATTTCGTATGGTAATGAGACATGTCATGATCTGATCATCGACATCATCGAAACTCCTTTCGATGGACTAGAACTCTTCTGATTCAGACAATTAGAATGATCGATCATCAATATCATTCTAATTGCTTCCAAAATCTACCAGTGACACCTAGCAGTATGTGGTGGCAACCCATCAGAACTGAAGATGAACCTCTCGATGCAGCTACCTGTGTGATTGAGTTCCTCTATCATGAGTCCCCGACTGAATTAGGGTTAAGGTGAACTCGTCAAACCCAACATCAGTCATATGAGTTAATCGATCGATCCGAGTCCGATGTGAAACCTTAATGAAAAACTCTTTTTCATTATTTCACTCTGCCATGGCCATAGGCTTAAGGACTCGATCTTTCAATTATTATAGGACTACTCCTTTCATCTACCGAGGTGATAGATCCCATCTTGGTGCGACTTAGTTCCTACAATGAATATGCTACAGCCAACATACACCTCAGGGTTTCGAATGGCTAGGAGATCGAGTTATTGTGTAGTCAAACTATAACACACTCAAAGTGAACTGTCGATGTACCTCAGGTCAAAGAACTAGACACACAACTGCAGCATCGAGCCAGTCATCGACGAGAAGGTAGACTTCCTTATGACTACTCGAAGTGGTCACGCTCAGTACTCTCGTTCTCAATGAATATCTGTACTCTCGCTCTGGTGTCTCCACATCGTAGACTCAAGACACATCTACTCTAAGGAAGCGATCGTATACCAACCTTTCAGATCGATCACCATCCTCATGATGATCCTATGATCAGGAGCTGTTTATGAGTTAGTTATGTAAATTCATGCCTAAATTTTCAACTCTTGAAAATATGAATTTACATTCCCACTAACTCAAAGGATGTATCACAGACACAATGTACACAATGATAGAAGAATAATCCTTTTATTCATTTATAGTCAAAATTACAAATTTACCCTTAGATCTCTACAGGAATGTGTCAGTCGATCTGGCATCTAGGGCACACATCTAACAACCATAAGAGTACCCTATTGAATAGGAAGAGAGTGTCTCGGAATCCTACTTGCCCTTATGATCGGACGGTCTGGTGATGAACCCAATTAGAGTACTAAGCTATCAAAAATAATTTTATACATGCATCATGCATTTTATATTAAAAAATATATGTCTAAGACATGCGAGGGTTTGGACGTTCCATCGGGTTCAAACCTTGACCCGACTTGAACCAAACAAAAACCCATGTTTGATCACAATATAGACAACATTCTAACTTTTGATTATATAGATCAAGGTAGGCTCTGATACCACTATTGGGTTTCGTTGGTGCAGTGGAAGGGTTAGGTGTTTAAATTTTTCATTCAAAATACTCGATGCACCGAAAACCCCAATGCCCAAAAAACCTTGACTATAATAATCAAAGTATAATAAATATAAATTAAGATAATAAGAATACCTGTAGCACTAATTTTAATTTTTAGAAGGCATCCAAGTGTCCGCCCTCCAATGGTGATCCACACAGAAACTGAACCAAGGACAGTGCTCCTTCTTCACCTTACTTCAAGAGTTCTAGCCACTAGAACTCGACTAGCCTTATACCGGTCAGGTTTCTCCAAGAAACTGACTCTATCCTTTTAGAACCTCCTCTGAACTTCTGATCCTCCTTCTTTAGGACCCTCACAACTCTTGTTATGATCAGATAAGGCTTTGTCTTAAATCCCAAAGCCATATCCTAAAACTAAGATAGGTTGTAAGAAAGAAAAGAGAGTAACAGAGATAAAATTGAAAACTCTTTCTGAATACACCCAGTGCTCTAGCCAATTTATAGCAACTAGAGGGATACCAAAAGAGAGGGATGCACCTCATCAAAGAGGCCTATCTGATTTGATTATTAGAGATAAGAGTTGCTTCAAACAGAAGGACTCTTATCAATGATACGTCGATCAGCACCCTGCTCTGCGCGTGTGACCAGAGAAGGGATATTTTTGCATCCCTTCTCAAATTAGAAAAATCCTAAAAAATCTGTGGATAGAGGGTTAAATCTTGATTCTAGAACATACAATGAGTAGATAAAAATTCTCCTAAATGGATATCTTCTCACATCCTTTCATACAAAGTCTGATCACCACGCATGCAGGCATGAGGAAGAACTTATGGTGTTCGTTTGGCATCCAGATAAGTCTAGAAAAATTCTAAAAAAATTACCAAAAATATCATGTGAAAATTGAAATGTTATCAATAAAAATTATTCCATTTTGAAACATTTTATGAGGAGAAGGACTCTTCAAATCTCAGAGAGATGCGATGCTTTTGTGCGCATGCGCGAGACTTCCTTCCTTTTTCTAATTTTTCTCTACCCCAAAAATTTTAGAAAAAATACATCTCATACTTTGAGATGTGAATCAGAGGATGGAGGGTGATATGAGCTAGTACACACATCTTAATCCCATGCTAGAAGGATTCTTTTCTTCTACCCATGCCAATACTTATACGCAGAACCTGTTTTGCGCTAAGAGTTCTTCACAACTTGGACTCTTCATAATTGGTGTTAAAATAGAATGTGGTATCCTAATTTGGGCTGCTTCTAGGTGGCACAACCTGACCCAAATACCCAGTAAATTGGGCTAGCTAATTAGCAAGGGATGAGACCAAATTGACCTCCAAAGGAGCAAGGGTTCTACACGTGCTTGCATGCTTATCAAAGCCCTGATTGAATCCAAAATTCCAATCAACCTTTTTCAAAAGGATCCTTGGCCAATTTTTATATGTGTGTGACCCATTAGGTTCCACATCTAGCTGACAGTAGGTTTGGATGTAAGTTGATCAAATTTGATTAGATTTCAATCTAATCGATTTAGGTCCAATCGAGCTAACCTGAGTTCAACAATTATAATCTTTTCTAATTGATGATCTAATTAAACTCTTTAATTAGATCAAAAATCTATAAGTCTAGATTGACATCTAGCAACATATCATGACTACCCCAAAGATATAGAATTTTGATGAAAATATCAAATATATCCTTTAGTGGCAAGTTACCGTGCAATTCAATCCTTTAATCATCCCTGCACCCTGAATATGTTTATGAGTATGGAATCATGTCAAACTCAAACACATATTTATATCGATTCTCAATTAACCAATAATGACTCCAATAAAGAAACATTAAAAACTCTTTCCAATCTCCTTCCTGCTTTTGGCCAAAAGATTTTTCTCAAGTCATCTAGGACTGAGAATACGGAGGATGTGATCTTCTCTTACTAGAAGTGATCGATTCCATATTGACCTACTCACAACCTCCATACATACTCCACCATATCCAGAATACCCCGTACATATCTTAATGCCATGCCTGAGTATGAACCAAAATATGAATTTATGTGCATAAGATTTCATGGTGGTCTCAGGTCGATTGATCACTTGCACAACTCCTACTTAGAGAACCATCTTTGACATGCAAGTAAGGCTTCCATAAGATATTCTCTTTCATCGAGTCAATTCAGTGGACTCATTTTCTAAATGAGCATCCACATCCTTGTATTAGTATCCCATACAAGTAGCTAGTGAGATCTGCCATCCTCTCCATCGAGCATACATAGAATGTGTCAGTCTATCCAGAACATTGATCCCCGACTCAATGCTCTTACGAACAGAAATATTTAAGATTAGAATTTTAGGTCTCACTAGCATGACCCATTCATGTCTCCTAAAATCATTGTCCTAATCTTTGGGGTTCATCATAATCTTAGACATAATAAGATACAGCTAATATGATGAATCAATACCTCAAATAATAAATATCATTTTATGAGTTGAAAAATTATAAAGAAAAGTTTCATCCAACACACTTATGATTGGCTTATAGGGCACTCTTCTTTCAGGTTCCATGTGGAACACTTTCATAAAATTAGATAAAACCATCTAATTAATTAGATGGTTCAAACCCAAACACATTAGGTCAAGACAACAAGTCTAAGTTAGCACAAACACCTTTGTACTGAACTCAATTGGGAACTTGGGTTAATTCATGTGCTAGCAATTCAATTAACCCATTGATTTTATAATAAATTTAAATTGATTAGACCAAGATCAAATTTTTATTGTATGTGATCCATTGGGTTCTAAATCTAGCAAGCAGTGGATCCAAACTCTCGATGTACCCCTAACCCGATTGGATTAGGTCAGCTCGAGAGTCTCAATCAACTAGGACTCTTTCTAATTGATTCTAGAATTAAACTTTTTAATTCTGATGAGTTTACAAATTAAGATTGATGTCTAGCAACGTGTCATGACTACCCAGAAGATTTAAAATTTGATAAAAATATCAAAATTATCTTTCCATGGTGAGTTACCATGCAATTCAATCTTTCGATCACACAACATCTCGAAAAGGCTATGGGTGTGAAAATATGTCAAACTCAAAAATCTAACCATATGTATTTTGATCAGATGAAGATGACTCAGTTGATGAACCGGTAGAAACTATTTTTACTGTTCATCCTTGCTCTGGTCAGAGACTCTCAGAGTCACCATCCTATGAGATCACATAGGATGTTCTCTCCTCTTACAAGGAGTGACCTATTCTTTGTTGACCACTCACAATCTTCATACACACTTTGTCATACCTAGAATATCCCACACACATCTTAAAATGATGTGCTAGGGAATAAACCAAAGTAAGGGTCCATGCACACATGCTACCATGGTGATCTCAGGTCAAAAGATCACATGCACCACTCTCACTGAAGAACCATCTGTTGACATGCTGTAAGGCTCCATCAAATATTCTTTCTATGGGTCTGTTTAGTGAACTCATTCTCTAATGAGCACCTACATCCTTGTATTAGTATCATCACATAAGTGGTTATCAGATCAACCACCCTCTTCATCAAGCATATATAGAATGTACTAGTCTTATTGGAGTCATCAATCTCTGACTCGATAATTTAATGACTGAAAATATTTTAGATTGAGGCTATCAAGATTTTAGATCTTACTGGTATGATCTCATCATGGCCCTAAAATCATTGTCCTAATCTATGGGATTTATCATAATCATATAAATATGAAGCAGCAAATGATAAAATATAATACCTCATATAAATAAAATAACTAATATCATGCTAATGAGCAGAAAGATAATAAAGAATATCACATTGCATCCCCATGCGATTAGCTTGTAGGGACTATTCTTTCAGAAGTATCCAAAAGACTCTTCAATTTGAAGATGCGAGAGGGACAGTCTATCCATGAGCACTGTATGACAGTGATCAAGGATATTGAGGAGCTTGAAAAGCTCAAGCTAGATATGCAAAAAGAATTATAGATGGATCTGATTCTTCAATCCCTTATTAGTTTATATAATCAATTCATTATGAATTTTCATATGAACTAAAAGAATAATGTCCTACAAGCCAATCGCATATGGGATGCGATAGGATGTTTATTATAATTTACTTCCAAACTCATGTAAATTGATATTTATATTAATAAAATAGTTATTTTTAATTCATTATATGCTGTATCTTATTTATTTTAAGATTATAATGAACCCCATAGGTCTGGACAATGGTTTTAGGGTCATAATGAGACACGTCAGTGAGACCTAATTTCTTGGTAGCCCTAATCTAAAATATTTCTAATCGTTGGTGCATTGAGTCAGAGATCAATGATACCGATAAGACTGGCATGTCCTATGTATGCTCAGAAATGAGGGTGGTTAATCTTACAACCACTTGTGTGGGTACACTAATACAAGGATATGGGTGCTCATTAAAGAATGAGTTTACTGAATTGACCTATGAGAGAATCTCAGATGGAGTTTTATTTACATGTCAATTGATAATTCTTTAGTAGGAGTTATGTATGTGATCCTTAGACCTGAGGTCACCATGGTACCTTATGTACTTGGATTCATATTTTGGTTCACTACCTAACTTGATTCTCTGATCCTTGTGTGAGATATTTTGAATATGGTGAAGAGTGTATGAAGGTTGTGAGTGATCAATAAGGGATCAGTCACTCCTAATAAGAGGAGCGAACATCCTATGTGATCTCATAGGTCATTGATTCGAAAGTCTTTGGCCAAAGCAGGATGATAATTAAAAAAAAAATTTAATGTATCATCAACTGAATCATCATTTTCTGATCGAGATACATAATGATAAGTGATTGGGTTTGACATATTTTTATGCCCACAGCTTATCTGGAATGTTGTTTGACTGAAGGATTGAATTACATGGGAACTTGTCACTGAAGAATATTTTGATAATTTTTTATCAAAATTTCAAATCTTTTAAGTAGTCATGACACATTGGTAGATATTAATCTTAACTTGTAGACTTATCAAAATTGATAGAATTTGATTTTGAAACCAATTTGGAAGAGTCCAAGTTGATTGGGACTCTTCAGACGACCTAATCTCATCGGATTAGGGTTACGTCGTAAGTCTAGATCCACTGCTGGCTAGATTTGAAACTCAATGGATCACACACCTTGAGATTTGATCTTGATCTGATCTAATTAAAGTTTAACATAAATTCTATGGGTTAATTTGATATGCTAGTATATTGTATTAACCCAAGTTTCCAAGTTGGTTTAGATCAAATTGTTTGAGCTAACCTAGACCAGTTGGCTTTGACATAATGGGATTGGGTCAATTTGGATTGGATCCTCATCCAACTTGAACTAATTTCAAGGGGTGAAGGAGTCCTCTATGCCCACCAAAACCCACATACAAAAATAAATGCTGCCCCCCTTATTTTGGCGTGTGAAGTAAAAAGTCCTTCTTAAAGAAGGCTTTTAACTAACATGCATTGCCATAAATTCCTGATAAAAAATCCTATGTTTTGTCACCAAAATATATTGATTTTTTTATGACACATAGGAGACTAAGAGTACTTCTTCTCTAATAATTGGATCACCAAAAATTTACTTAGTAAATTTATTTGGTGCATGGGAAGTTGGAGCGCCAAAGGTTGGCACCCCTTCATCCCATGAGATGTCCCCTGGTCCCCTATTTATAGGGGATGCCCCACATGGCTTCTTGCCATGAATTTTGGGTGAAATCAGAGAGAAGGGTTGTGGTAAATATAAGAAAAATTTTGGAAAAATTCTAAGAAAAAAGAGAGAGAATTTTGAGTGGCAAAAGTTGCTACAAGGGTGGTGAGATTTTCAACATGTGTTGCTTGAGTGCCCTAGGATTTGGCTTTTCTATATGTTGGAGCTAAAAATCAAATCCTAGGTTGTGTGACATCTGAAGGGTGTCTTCTTGGTGTCATTCTGATGGTAAGATTGAAAGCAACTGGGCTTTGGTGCGATTGTGATTCAAGTTCGAAGCCGACAGTGTTCTTGAGAAGATAAGGCTACGACAGCGCACTGGTTGGGAAGGACCTTGGCCATCTTCTGTGTGGATCATCACTGGATAACTTCTATCTTGAGGTCTTATGGAGAACACCAACATGTCACTTTTTTATTTTGGTGAAAGTATAAAATTCTATCCCAATGCATGCTTGTTTTTGCTTTGATCGATATCGGCAAGGTGATTCTAGGGTCTGAATTTCAGCTCGGTAGTTTTATTTGATAAAGCTACTGATTTGTATGATTTTAAAATTTTAAAAATCACTTTTCACTGTATGGTTGGAACTCAACATGAACAAACTTGACTGCACTATTCTTGAACTCGTCAACATGTTGGTCACTACAGAGGGTACCTTGAAGAGTTCAAGGGGTACTATTCTTGCTGTGGAGCGGACTTTTTCTTCTAAGAGAAAGTCTACTGAAAAGAAAAAAATTAAATCCATGAAGAAGTAGAAGAAAGAGATAAGCCGAAGAAGGATGGTCCAATGGTGGCTGAAGTAAAGAGAAAGTATTTCCACTATTATGCTGAAGGCCACTGGAACAGGAACAGTCCAAAATATCTAGAGAGCCTAAAGACCAAAAAGGATGATAAACTTTCTGAAGGTATGCTCATAATTAAATCTAACTTTACAGTTTCTTCTACTTCTAGTTGGGTATTAAATTCTGGCTTGAGTGCTCATATATGTACCTCAATGCAGGATCTAATGGAAAGTAGGAGGTTGAGAGAAGGTGACATGATCCTTCAGGTCAGGAATGGAGTAAAGATTACTGTAGAGGCTGTTGGTACATATCCTCTTCGATTATCATCTGGTGCTAGATTAGATTTAAAAGACTATTATTATATTTTTGTAGCAAGTCAAAAATTGATTTTCATGTTTGTACTAGCATAGGAAGGTTTTAAAATTGTTTCAATAAAAACTTTTGTTCTATTTATTTATGAAATAAACTAGTTGCACGAGATCTTTTAATTGACAGTCTTTATCACTTACATGTTGATGCAAATGTGAACCTAAATGAGCAAATAGTGAATGTCATAGGCCAAAAGAGACCCATGGATAAAATTAACCAGAAGTACTTGTGGCACCATAGACTAGGCCATATTGGAGAGGACAGGATAAACAAACTGAAAAAAGATGAAATTCTTGACTCTCTTAATCTGGAGTTATACCCAGCTTGCGAATCTTATCTTTGAGAAAAAATGATCAAGTTATCTTTTGTAGGATATAGAAAAAGGACCACTGAGTTACTTGCTCTGGTACACACCGACGTGTGTAGGTCAGGGGTGGTTATACTTCATTATCTTTATTGATGATCTATTTAGGTATGGATATGTATATTTAATGAAACACAAGTCTGAGACCTTTGAAAAGCTCAAGGAATTCAGACATGAAGTAGAAAAATAGACATGTAAACCCGTTAAGATTCTTCGATTAGATCGAGAAGCTGAATATCTTAGTCAAAAATTTTTGAAATATCTTAAGGACAATGGCATAGCCTCTCAATGGACCCTTCTTGGAGCACCTCAAGTCAATGGAGTATCCGAAAAGAGAAACAGGACCCTATTAGATATGGTCAGGTCCATGATAAGCTTCATCGATCTACCCTTATTTCTTTGGGGACATGCCTTGTTAATTGCCATTCACTTGTTAAATAGGGTTCGATCAAAGTTTGTTTTTACCACACCGTATAAGATATGGTTCGGTAAGAAGTCGAGTCTGGGTTATCTTAAGACTTGAAGATGTTTCATCTATGTCAAAAGACAGATGGCAGATAAGTTGGAGGATGGATCTATTATAGCTCACTTTATAGGATATCCAAAAGAATCTATGGGATACTACTACTTTCCATAAGACCATAATATGATTGTGAGTTAAAACATCGTATTCCTAAAAAAATAATTTATCCAGGATGGTGACAGTGGGAGGTTAGTAGAGCTCAAAGAGAAAGTCTCTGAAGAGCCAAGAGCTATAGATCCTTAGGAATCCATAGTCCATGAGCCAATAGTTGATGTTTCTCTACCACCTCATAGATCTAGCAGGGTCTCCCAACCTTTTGAAAGATACATGGATATGCTTACGGAGGAAGTAAAGAAAATATTCCTTATAGGAGATAGGGGTCATAGTGATGATCCTACCATCTTTGATGAGGCAATGTCTGACATCGATTCTAAGAAATTGTTAGATGTTATGAAGTCAGAAATTGTTTCGATGTACTCGAACTAAGTCTGGATCTTAGTGGATCCATCTGAAGGTATTATACCCATTAGGTGTAAATGGATCTATAAAAGGAAGATAGGTGCAGATGGTAAGGTAGAAACCTATAAAGCTAGGCTTATGGCTAAAAGTTATAGTCAGTGCAAGGGCATTGATTATCAGAAAATCTTCTCATCCGTAGCCATGCTGAAATTCATCTGCACTCTACTTACTGTTGTAGCTTACTATGATTATGAAATCTAATAGATGGATGTGAAAACTATTTTTCTGAATGGATATCTTGAGGAAGATATCTATATGAGCAGCCTATGGGTTTCACGTTCGATAATGGTGATCACAGAGTCTGCAAGCTACAAAGGTCCATATATGGATTAAAGCAAGCTTCTCGGAGTTGGAACCATCATTTTGATGAAGCAATCAAATCATTTGATTTCATCAAAAATGAAGAGAAATCTTGTATGTACAAGAGGGTTAGTGGGAGTGCTGTTACCTTCCTCCTATTGTACGTGGATAATATTTTCCTCATTGGAAATGATATTCCCATGCTGACTACAGTCAAAAAATGGTTGTCCAAAAAATTCTCCATGAAAGACCTAGGGGAAGCATCTTATATTCTCGAAATAAAGATCTATAGAGATAAATCTAAATGGATGCTTGGTCTATCACAAAAGCTGTAATAGAGAAGGTGCTGAAGAGGTTCAGCATGGAAAACTTCAAGAGAAGTCTCTTACCACTTAGGCATGGTATTAGTCTCTCCAAGATGATGTGTCCGACCACATCTGAGGAGGTGCAGCGCATGAGTAAAATTCCTTATGCCTCGATCATAGGGAGCCTCATATACACCATGCTATGTACTCGATCTGATATTACCCTTACTATAAGTGTCATGAGTAGGTATCAGTCGAATTGAGGTGAGGAGCACTGGATAGCTGTGAAGAACATCCTTAAGTACTTGAGAAGAACTAAGGATTTGTTCTTGATCTTTGGAGGTGATTCTAAGTTATGAGTCGAGGGGTATATTGACTCAGACTTCATGTTTGATCCTGATGATAGAAAGTCTACGTCAGGATATGTGTTCGTTTGCAATAGTGGCATAGTTAGCTGAAAGAGTTTCAAGCAACCCATCATAGCGGATTCGACTACGGAGGCTGAGTATGTCGCTGCTTCGGATGCTACAAAAGAAAGTTTCTGGTTCAAAAAGTTTGTTGCAAAATTTGGGGTCATGACATTGGATGCCATACTGTGGTACTGCAACAATAATGGAGCCATAGCACTTGCTAAGGAGCTGAGGTCTCATCAAAAATCTAAGGACATCGAGCGGCGGTTTCGTATTATAGTGACTACCTTGAAAAGAAATATGTTGAGGTAAAAAGAGTATACTCTGCAGACAATGTGGTAGATCCATTGACTAAGCAGTTGAGCTAACCGAAAATGAAAGTCCACCTTGAGAAGATGGGACTTAGATTTATGGCCAATTGGCTTTAGTCCAAGTGGGAGATTGTTAGATGTATATCCTAGAACCCAATATGGTTGGTACATTGTAATAAATCTAGGATATAATTTTATACTCAATATATTGATATGATCAATAAAAGGACAAGTTCTTTTACATTCAAGTGTAATGTATCCGTGAATTATCTATGGAATCAGTTTCGATATATATTCTCAAGGTGTTGAGAATTAGAGACATGTATTTAATTTCTAAATGCTCTTGGTCATAGGATCATCATGAGGATGGTGATAGATCCGGACAGACTGGCGCATAAATTATTTTCTTCAGGATAAATGAGTCTCTGATTTACTGTGTAGAGACACATGATGATGAGTGCAGATAGTTGTTAGAGAACAACAAGTACTGAGCATGACTATACGAGAGATCACTTAAATTTCTATTCGATCGTCAGTGATTATCTCGATGCTGTAGTTGTGTGACTGATCTTTTGACTTGAGATGGTATTGCTACTCATAGTGAGGCTACTGGAGTTTGACTGACACATAAACATGGGTCTCAATGAGTCCTTGTAGTAGATAATGACGACAGTTGGTCTATTGTAGGAGTGGGGTGCACATCAAGATAGGATCTATCGATCTTGATAGAGAGAAGTAGTCCTATGAGATTTGAGAGGCTAAGTCCAAGAGTCTGTGGCCACAGTAGTGTGATTGATGGAAAAGAGTTTTAATAGAAGTTACAACTGAACTTGAGCTAATCGAATCTATCATATGACTGATGATGATGTTTGATGATTTATCCATGACTAGCCATCTAATCGAGACTCACGATAGAGGGACTGAATTACACGTTAACTACACCTAGAGGTTCTTTTTAGTTCTACTAGATTGCCACAATATACTGTTAGGTGTCACTGATAGATTATGAGAGCTCACTAAGATTATTCTGGATTGATAATCCTTGCTGAGTTAGAGTAAAATTATTCTAATCCATTGAAAAGAGTTTCAATGATACGATAATAGAGATCATTGTATGCTTCACTATCAGATAGAATTAAATCTATAGAGACACACAACAAAGGGATTAGACCTGGAATAAGAAATTGAGCTTATGAAGTGTCAATTAGGTTTAGAGAACCCATTGGGTTTATGGTAACCTTGCTAGCATATGGTTGGACCCAATTTCTCTTTCTGTTGGGATTACTTATTTGATAAGATAATTTTAACTTAATTATCTACTAATAATCTACATGAATAAGATTTATGAGACTCCAACTGTTGGGTGTGTAAGATTATAAATCATATAAATTAAGGGTGCAAGTCCCTAATTAATTTTCTTGATAGTTATTCTTGGGGGCCACCTTGATTTGATCAAGTTGGGCATGTCCATTGATTAGAGGGCCTTTAGTTCTCCTATGGGGCATCTCTTGGGTGTATTTTGAGGTGTCTAATTATGGATGCAAGGGCTCCAATGGTTGGTGCCTAAAGGGTCTCCTAAAGTAAGTTAAATAAATTAAGTTAATAGGAGACCCAATGTAAGTAGGACTTGTATTATGTAATTGAATAAGATTCAATTCTTATGCCTATTTAAAGGGACCTCTCCTAAGATCCTTAGAGCATCAAAACTAGCAGCCCCTCACACCTAGAAGAAGTCCCCATGCCCTCTCTTCCTCTCCCTTCTCCTTCTCCCTTGGGCGTCCCACACACCCCCTTACTTGGGACATCCCAAGTCTATCACGCCTAAGCTATTGGGTGTCCCACCTATTTGCTAGTTGTTGGTGTTTTGTAGCAGCACAAAGCAAAGATAAAGGCTAAAGAAGAGGAGAAGAAGAAGATCAAGGAAAGAGATCAAGAGTTGATCGTGATCTAGGCTTCATTCAGATTCAGCAGACTAAATTTTTTTAGAGAAAAAAATTCAGATTAAGGAAAACTGTTCCAAACTAATCCTGAGTGGATACTCGTAGAGGCCAGATATTTATGTGGCTAAGAGAGAACCTCTTTTCTTTCAGATCTAGATTTAAAGAAAAAGATTGCAAAATAGATATATGATTTGATCACAATCTGAATTTTAGTATATATCAATTTCAGTATATGAGATAGATCCATATGATTTTCATGTTCTTATGCATACATAATTTAGATTAAAAGTATTTTAATCTTGTTCTCCACTGTGATGCTTAAAAAATAAAATTTTAAAATACATATGCATGTACCAAACTTTGAATTCCAATAGATTGAGCTCAATGAGAAAGTTTCTGAGGAGCATCGAGTCTAAGAACTTGAACCTAATAATATGCCAGTAGATGTGATACCTTCTCCACCTCATAGATCAAGTAGGATCTCCCATCCTCCTAAAAGGTACTTAGGTATTCTTATAAAAAATTTAGAGGAAGCATTCCTTATGGGAGATAGAGACATTAGGAATGATCTCAAAACCTACGATGAGGCAATGTTGGATATAGACTCTGAGAAATGGATGGAAGCAATGAAGTCAGAAATTGACTGCATGCATTCCAACCAGATTTGGTCCTTAGTAGATCCACTTGAAGGTATTGTACCTACTGGATTTAAATGGATTTACAAAAAAAAAATTAGGTCAGATAGTAAGGTAGAGACCTATAAGGCAAGGCTAGTTGTGAAAGGTTATAGTCAACATGAAGGCATTGACTATCATGAAATCTTTTTGCCCGTAGCCATGCTGAAATCCATCCATACTCTACTTGTGATAACAGCCTTTCATGATTATAAAATTTGACAGATAGATGTGAAAACTACCTTTCTAAATGGATATCTTAAGGAAGATATCTATATGGAGCAGCTTTTGAATTTCACATCTAATGGTAGTGATCACAAGGTCTGCAAGCTATAAAAGTCCATATATGGACTTAAGCAAGCATCTCAGAGTTAGAATACTCACTTTAATGACGTGATTAAAATATTTGATTTCATAAAAAATGAGGAGGAGTCATGTGTGTACAAAAAGGTCAATGAGAGCACTGTTACATTCCTCATATTGTACGTGGATGACATTCTCCTGATTAGGAATGATATTTTCATGCTGACTTCGATCAAAGTATGGTTATCGAAAGAGTTTGCCATGAAAGGCCTAGGAGAAGCTTCCTGCATTCTTGGTATAAAGGTCTATAGAGATAGATCTAAGAGAATGATAGGACTCTTACAGTGAATGTACATTGAGGTGGTGCTGAAGAGGTTCAGCATGAAAAACTTCAAGAGGGATCTTTTGCCTCTTAGACATAACATTAATCTCTTCATGAAGATGTGCCCTGACACACCTGAGGAGATTCAACGTATGAGCAAGATCTCTTATGCCTTGGTAATAAGGAGAGTCATGTATGCCATATTATGTACACATCCTAATATAGCACTTGCTGTGAGTGTCATGAGCAGATATCAGACGAATCCAGATGAAGAACACTAGATTGCTATTAAAAATATCCTTAAGTACTTGAAAAGAACTAAAGATTTAATGTTGATCTTTGATGGAGGATCAGAGCTAAAAGTTGAGGGATACACCGATTCAGACTTTATGACTGATGTTGATGATAGAAAGTCTACATTGGGGTATATCTTCTTGTGCAATGATGGTACGATTAGTTGGAAGAGTTTCAAACAATCGATCATTACAGATTCGACCATGAAAGCCGAGTACATCATTGCCTCTGAAGCTACTAAGGAAGTCTTTTGGTTCAAAAAGTTTATTGTGAAGCCATGTGTGATGCCATCAGATGCTATTGCACTGCATTGCGATAATAATGGCACCATAGCCCTTGCTAAGGAGCCCAAGTCTCACCAGAAGTTCAAGCACATAGAGCGGCGATTTCACATCATATGCAAATACCTCAAGAAGAAGTTCATCGAGGTGCAGAGAGTAAACTCCATACTGAATGTGATGGGCCTACTGACCAAGCCTCTCAGCCAGTAGAAGATCGAAGTGTTGGAAAATGTGTCTTAAAGTCAATCATCAGTCTGTTGACGATTATGCTAATTGATGTAATTGTATATAAATTAATTAATAAAATATTTATTTAATAATTTTTTATCATAAGCTTGTATATCTTCTATATCAAACTTCTATGTTATGATGAAAGTCCTTAGGATTATTTTAAATTGATAAAAGAGGATTTATAGTTGAGTCCTTAAATAAGTTCGTGACCAAATGATATGCTATTACTAGGATGATAGATATATCAAGTGTAGGTCATTATGTGCCATATAGATTGGTTGTCCTCTTAACCAAAGACCATGAAGATGATGGTATGGCATGCAGATAAAATATAGGAGTACATTTCACTGAACGTGACTAACTCTGGAGCACTCTACTATCAAGAGTCACGCTGAAGGGATATGGGTATAAGTGTCCCTCCAACCTAAGATCACCATGGTGACTTGCAAGCAACTCACTATGCTTTGGTATTAGACTACCTGAATTTTTAATTTAGGATCGAAAGGTTTCTGGGCATAGTCAAGTACTTGTAAAGTCGGTATGTTAGTCAAGGTGGAATTGACCACTCCAAAAGATTGGAGAGAATGCTTTATGTTTCAATTTAGTAAGACCTTGGCCAGGGCAATCCTTGTGAGAAGTCATAGGATTTAATAGGTTGAGATACATAATAGATGTATTGTTAAGAGTTGACAGTTTAAACTCTAAGTCATCCTAGCATCATGGGTCAAAGGGATGAATTATACGATAACTATATCTAAATAGGTTCTTGAGTGTTGCTTTACATACATTCGGCCTATCCAAATGTCGGATACTATTACTAGATGGTTACTCTGATTGTACAGAAATCTGTTCCTGTGCTACTGGCTTAGGCTTAAACCTAAGAGGTCACATACATTAGAAATTTCTCTCTGATCAGATGGCTAATTTGAAGAGTCCCACTGGACAGGGACTTTCGTGAAGAGTCCCACTAGATTGGGACTCTGCTGAAGAGTCCCACTGGACTGAGACTATATCACTAATGGAGAATTAATTAGTGATTAGATCACTAATTAACTCAATTTGATTGAACATTAAAGTCTATATCAAGTCAGATTGAATTGGATTCAATCAGGTTAGGTCGATTAGGTTATGAGAAGACCTAATCGATAAGGAAGAAATAATCCTGATTTGATCGGCTCTATAGCTCAATTAATTTACTGATTTGATCAAATTTGATTGAGATTATTGAAGCCTAATTAGATTTGGTTCATCATGTTTTATTTGGGTCTAACTAGATTGGGTTTGAAAGAAATTCAATTGGTTAAACTCTAGAGTCCCAAATGAATGGGACACTCTCCCTTGTGCCACCCAAAACGATTCACCCTTTTTCTCATCGCACAAAACTAGTTTGTGCATGAGAAAACTTGAAGCTAAACCCCTTTTTGTCACTCTTTTTGGAGTGGATTATATTTGTTTTATATTGAATTCAAAAGGTATGAATTTAAACTCAAAAACCTATCCCTATCATCCCACTCACCGGCATCTTGTGAAGGAGCCTATTTTGTGCAATGAAAAGAAGAAGCTTCCATATGTTTTCCATGTCCAAAATCTTCTAGTAGATCCCTCTTTAAGTCAAATAAAAGTAAGAAAAAGTAGGAGTTAAATTAGAATTCAAAATGGTTTGAATTGCAACAAATTCCAGCCCTTATCCTATCTAATCCCATGTGTGCGACAACCATAAAAAGCCTTCTTTTTTGTGTGCCAGAACTTCTGAGGTTTTCACCATGAGATTGTTGAGGGAAAGAGGGCTGAATATCTTTCTTGGGGCATGAGGTTTGGGTGGGCTTCTATCTTCTTTGGCATGAACAAAGGAGGAGACCGATCTCCTCTCGGGTGAGAGACCTAGAACTGTTTTAGGATTTTTAGGTGAGGGAAAACTAAAGAAAAGAGTATCTTCATCTACTTTTCCTCCACCATCCAACATCCTCCTCTGATCCATCTTTGACATTGAAAAGATTCGAGATGATCAAAGAAGGAGATTAAATCAAATCCATCATCAAAAGCTGACTGCATGAGCTAGCACTCCTGTTGAAGGTTGATCGGTCTGAGGGTTTCGTGTGGACTATTCGTAGAGGCCGGATGTTTATGCGGCTGTGAGAAATCAGAGATGACTTTTAAATTTATATTTTCAATTATGAAGTTCGACTACCCATACTTAGGTATTGGATTCGAAACCCTGATAGTAGTAGATTAGATCTATTACTAAATACTGATTTTTGGTTCACATGCTTATTATTTTAAATTTAAATTTTTATACATATAAATTCATATCATAAATTTATTTATAAAAATTTTAAGATTATATTTTATACATATATTTATAGATTAAATAGTTTAATCTAATATTTTTTATAATTAAAATTTTTAAAATACATGTATGAAATCTCTGCGCATCCCAACAGTGGTATCAAAGTCAGGTTCTCCATGACATGATATTATATGCATTTAGATCTATAATTTAATTTAGATTAGAATTGATATATGATATTTAGATATAAAATTAGTTATAGATCTGATCGCACAAACTGATATAAGGTTATCCTGCTGTAAAGTTTATCTCTTACAATGTAAAGATTGTCTTAGTTTGTGCTGATCCTTATAAAATCTAATTTTAAATTAAAATATATAATTTTTATTTTTAATAATTATTATATAATTTTGATATGATAAAAATATAATAATCAGATCTGAAATAATTTAGATTATATCTAAATTATTTAGATTAGATAATCTGAGTAGCGAAGTAATCAGATTCGGTTTGTCACTAGACCATCCGATCATAGGAGGTAATAAAGATTAGATCTCTCTTTTTTCTATTCAATTGGATCCTCTTATAATGTGTAGGGATGCCAATGTGACTATATCGCATGAAGATGAATGCAAAAAGAAAACTTTATTTTTCTGCAAAATCTTAAGATTGTGTATATAATACATTGTATGAAAAGTATTAGCATCTAATCTTTGCAAATGAAATCTAGAATAATAAATATATTTAGAATAGTTCTAAAATAATTCATGATTAATTTTATTACTATTTATATAAAATTATTTTTATCTAAAATTAATGTAATTATTATAGTTTGCCTGTTGAGTCGACTCAGTATTGTTTGGGATGACTCAGGACCCTGATTAGTTAGCTCAATTTTTGTTAAGTTGACTCAATGAAATAGGCTAAGAATTAAGATTAATAATTCATCATCAATGAGTTAACTAAGTCTCAAAATTTAGTCGACCCATTGTGATGAGTCGACTCAATCCAAGGGTGAGCTGATTCAAGTTTCAGATCTAAATAATCATGCATGAAAATTAATTATAAAAATATTTTATAAAATTTGAAATTATTTTCAAACATTGAACTCCTACCCATAGCCCCAACTTAATTGAGAATTAAGTTAAACAAATTAGATCTAGAATTATGAATTAAAGATCTGATGTCTTTCGGATAAAATATGGGTGATGGGTTTATGGGTTAGCTTGATCAGGTCCTCCTAATTGGGTTAGACCTAGGATTAGAATCAAAGATTAAATAGACTAAGAAGAGAAATTAGATTAAATCAAAATTTTTCTAGAGCCAATACAATAGTTATAGTTGGTCGAATCCATGTCCTTGATTAGATCTAAATAGACTTTGATCTTGAGCTCAACGGTCGAACCCAAAGTCATAAGTAGATCCAATTAAAATTGATTAACCATTTGATGTCTAAAGTAAGTTTGACAGTCTTGATTGATGGTTTTTAATTGGGAGCACTCACATAAATTGAGTCTATGATGAGTTAATGGCACATCCCTCCCACTGATCTCACTTACCTGACCAACATGATGAATCAAGTTTTAATCAGATTGCTTAATGATTAGGGTTGACCCATGCTTACTAGAAAATCAGTTCAACTGATTTAGGTGCCCCTAGTCTGATTTGTCTTTATTCTCGATATGACTTGATCAGTGGGAGGATTGATGAGTTGTCAGTTGGACCAGCTTGTTTCTAGTCCACTCTGATCAGACTTGGTGAAGTCAGTGGGAGGATTGAGATTAGCTAGTCTATATATTTAATTCTGTTAAATTATGTTAATAAAATTTTTTAAATTATTAGGTTCATAAAATGAGCTAGTTATAGTGATAACTAGATCATAGCCTCCCATTAAGGTGAATGGTAATGGGTCCATCATTTTTGATTGACATTGCAGGCCCCATCCATCTGATGTTTCTCTGAATGATGAAATTATTATTCATCATATGATGACTCTGTTGTACTATCTGATGAATGGTTGGGTTGATCGAGCCATACTCAGACTCGATTATTCATTAGTTAGAATCACTGAGTAGGTTTATGTTAATGGTTGGACCTAACCAGAACTTTCAGTAGAGGCCTATCGCCTACTAAAATGAAATCTGGGCAAAATTAATTACTAAAAGTTATTTAGAGAAATAATTGATTGAGAACCTATCCATAGATGCATATTGGTTGGCCGAGCTATACTCGGACCTGTATACAGCCTATGTGGATTCTAATACCCACTAAAGAATTAAGATAATTTTTTGAATTAGAGTTAGAGGTTATCAATTCGTATAAAAAAATAAAAAAACTTTTAGACTAAAGTCCATGTCTTTAAGCTTATTTAATTCATATACTAATTAGGTATATATTTTTCTTTTTTTTCAGAAATGGCTAGCAATTTATTGCTCCACTCACTGTTTGACAATGATGAGCTTATTGGACCAACTTCGATAGTCAGTATCAGAAGTTGAACATTGATCTTGAGCCCAATCTAGCTAAAAAGTTTAAAGCTGAACCGAGTCAAGTAGACTATAACCTATATAGGCTAAAGAGAAACAAGCAATTAGTTGTTGGTCAAGGTACTTATATGATAACACCTTATAATTTCTCTATATGTTATACTACTACCTGGGTATTGGATACCGAAAGTTTGATTCACATTTGCAAGTCCTTGCAAGGACTTCAAGTTAGTAGAAAATTTGAGAACGACGAGAGATTCCTAAATGTGGGAGATGGAAGTCAAGTTTCAATCCTAGCTTTAGGAGTCGTCGAACTTGTTTTCAAATCTAATAGTATCATTTTGAGTGATTGTCACTATTGTCCATCTTTCTTGATGAATATAATCTCTGTTGGCCTTTTGGCCAAAGATGGTTATAGTTTATCAATAAAGAATGATTATTATGATATCATTATGAATGATGTTATAATAATGCGAGGATAATTAAGAAATAGCACCTATGTTTTGTCACAGTCTATGAGTGTAATATACACTCTAAATAAACGTCCAAAGTTAGATAATGTCATAGACGCCAATTTTTGGCATTGCAGGCTCGATCATATTAACAAAAGCAGGATAAATTGGTTAGCACAAGAGGGTATCCTCAATATCAATGATTGTGAATCATTGCCAACCTGTGAGTCTTATCTTATTGAAAAGATGACTAAGTCACCTTTTACTGAGAAAGATAAACGAGCTAGTGAAATTCTAGGTCTAATACATAGTGATTTTTGTGGACCTATGAACATTAGTGCCAGAGGAGGGTATAGCTATTTCATTACATTCATAGATGACCTATCTAGGTATGGGTATGTCTACTTGATGAAACATAAATCCGAATCATTTGAAATGTTCAAATGATTTCATAATGAAGTAGAGAAACAAACTGAAAAAAGTATTAAGACTCTTTGATCTAATCGAGGGGGTGAATATCTTTTCAGTGAATTTTTGATATATCTTAGAGAGAATGAGATTCTCTCATAATGGACTCTTCCAAAGACACCACAGCATAATGGTGTCTCAGAAAGGAGGAATCGATCCTTGTTGGATATGGTTCTATCCATGATAGGGTTTGCAAGTCTATCGATCTTATTTTGGGGATATGCACTTGAAACAGCTTGTTTTATGCTCCATAATATTTTGAGCAAGTCAGTTAGTAAAGCACCATATGAGATATGGTTAGGGCATAGACCGAACCTCACTTACCTTAAGGTCTGGAGGTGTTCGGCTTATGTCAAACAATTACAAACTAACAAAACTCAGACCTAGATCCGATAAGTATAATTTTATAGGATACCCCAAAGAAATGAGAGGATATTACTTCACCTCCCTACTGAACAAAAGGTATTTATTAGTAGTAAGGCACACTTTTTAGAAAAGAAGTTTCTTAGTGAAAGAAAAAGTGCATCTAAAGTCAAACATGACGAAGTTCGACAGGTAGAAGAACCGACACCAGTGACTGAATCTGAACCAGATTTGATAAGATCAAACTCGAAGCCCAATATACAAACATCTTTAAGGAGATCTGATAGAGTACCACGTCAGTCAGACAGATACTTAGGTTTCTTGATCCAGGATGGGGATCCTATTGAGCTCAATAAGAACAATGAGGATCCAGTCACCTACATGAATGTAATGCAGAGGTCCGACTCTGAGAAATGGCTGAAAGTCATAAAATCCGAAATGAAGTCCATGAAGATCAATAATGTGTGAACATTGGTTGATCCACATGAAGGGGTAAAACCCATAAGGTGTAAATGAGGCTTCAAAAAGAAAAGAGACATAGATGGAAAGGTTGAGACCTATAAAGCTCGTTTGGTTACAAAGGGATATCGTCAGCGTTATGGTATTGACTATGATGAGACATTCTCTCCTGTGGTAATGCTCAAGTCCATTTGGATCATGCTTGCGATAGCGGCATACTTGGACTATGATGTCTAGCAAATAGATGTAAAGACAGCTTTCCTAAATAAAGAGTTAAACGAAGAGGTGTATATGATGCAACCTGAAGGGTTCACATCCACAGATGAGTCCAAGGTGTACAAGTTTTAGAGATCCATTTATGGATTGAAGCAAGCATCTCAGAGTTGGAACATACATTTTGATAAGGTAATCAGAATGTATGGCTTCATTAAGAATGGAGAGAAATCCTGTATATATAAGTGGGCTAATGGTTCAGTAATTGCATTTCTTGTTTTGTATGTGGATGATCTTTTTTTAATCGAGAATGATGTCCGTGCATTATATGGAATAAAAGTGTAGTTATCGTCACAATTCTTCATGAAGGATCTGGGAGAAGCAACCTACATCCTAGGGATGAAGATCTATAGGGATAGATCTAAGAAGCTGCTCGGACTTTTCCAATCAATGTATATAGATACCATACTGAAACAGTTCAGCATGGAGAATTTTAAGAAAAGCTATCTTCCAATAGACCATGAAATTTTTCTCTCGAACAAGAATTGTTCGATAATCTCTCAAGAGAGAGAGCGTATGAGTAGAATTCTATATGCCTCGACAGTGGGTTGTATAATTACATCATGATATGTACGAGAGTGGATGTGGCATACTCACTAGGAGTAGTGAGTAGATACCAATCAGATCTGGGTGAGAACTATTGAAAGGTTGCAAAAATCATCCTTAAGTTTTTGAGAAATACTTAAGATCAGTGGCTTGTTTATGGAGAATCTGACTTGAAACTCGTGGGATACACTGATTTCAATTTTTAGTTAGATCGTGATGATAGCAAAAGCATATTGGGATACATCTTTATCCTAAATGATGGGACTGTCTACTGGAAAAATTTCAATCAGCACACCGTAGCTGATTCAATATGCAAGGCAGAATATATCGCGGCAACCAATGCTGCAAAGAAAGCTGTGTGGTTGAGAAAGTTTATCACCGAGCTAGGAGTGGCACCTTCCATTGATGGTCCAATTTTACTTTACTGTGACAATACTAGAGCCATAGCTCAAGCAAAGGAGCTGAAGGCACATCAGCGGATGAAGCATATTTTGCATCGCTACCATCTTGTCCGAGAGATCGTGGATCGAGGTGATATCGACCTTCAAAAGATCGATAGAAAGAAGAATCTGACCAATCCATTCACTAAAGCCCTTGCAGTAAAGGAGGTCAAAGATTACAAAATGAAGAAGGGTATACGATATTGTACCAATTAGCTTTAGTATAAGTGGGAGTTGTTAGAAAATGGGTCCCAAAGCCAATCATCAGTTTGTTAATGATTGTACTAATTGATGTACTTGTATATAAATTAATTAATAAAATATTTATTTGATAATTTTTTATCATAAACTTGTACATCTTCTATATCAAACTTCTGTGTTATGATGAAAGTCCTTAGGACTATTTTAAATCGATAAAGAAAGATTTATCATTTAGTTCTTAAATGAGTTCACGACAAATGATATGCTATTACTAGGATGATAGATATATCAAATGTAGATCATTGTGTGCCATATAGGTTGATTGTCCTCTTAACCAAGGAGTGTGGAGATGCTAGTATGGCATGCAGGTAAATTATAGGAATATATTTCACTGAATGTGACCAACTTCGGAGCACTCTACTATCAAGAGTCACTCCGAAGGGATATGGGTATAAGTGTCTCTCCAACCTGAGATCATTACAGTGACTTACAAGCAACTCACTGTGCTTTGATGCCGGACTATCTGAATTTCTAATTCAGGATCAGAAGATTTCTGGGCACAGTCAAGTACTTGTGAAGTCGGTGCGTGAGTCAAGATGAAATTGACCACTCCAAAAGATTGGAGAGAATACTTTATGTTTCAATTTAGTTAGATCTTGGTCAGGACAATCCTTGTGAGGAGTCACAAGATTTATTAGGTTGAGACATATAATGGATGTAGTTGATAGTTTAAACTCTAAGTCATCCTAGCATCAAGGATCAAAGGGATGAATTATACGATAATTATATCCAAGTAGGTTCTTGAGTGTTGCTTTGCATACATTCGGCCTATCCAGATGTTGGATACTATTGCTAGATGGTTGCTCTGATTGATACAAAAATTTATTCCTGTGCCACTGACTTAGGTTCGAATCATGGGGTCACATACATTAAAAGTTTCTCTCCGATCAGATGGCTAAGTTGAAGAGTTTCACTGGACTAGGACTCTTCACACTGGATGGGGACTCTGCTGAAGAGTCCCACTGGACTGGGACTCTATCATTAATAGAAAATTAATTAGTAATTAGATCACTAATTAACTCAATTTGATTGAATATTAAATTCTGGATCAAGTCTGATTGAATTGGATTCAATCAAGTCAAATCTGATTAGGTTATGAGATGACCTAATTAGTATGAAAGAAATGATCCTAATTTGATCAGGTCTATAGCTCAATTAATTTACTAATTTAATCAGATTTAATTGATATTATTGGAGCCTAATTAGATTAAGTTCATCATATTTTATTTGGGTCTAATTAGATTGGATTTGAAAGAAATTCAACTGGTTAAATCCTAGAGTCTCAAATGAATGGGACTCTCTTCCTTGAGCCACCCAGAAAGATTCACCCTTTTTCTCATCACACAAAACCAGCTTGTGCATGAGAAAACCTGAAGCTAAACTCTTTTTTGTCATCCTCTTTGAAGTGGATTAGGTTTGTTTTATATTGAATTCAAATATCATCCCACTTGCTGGTGCCTTGTGAAGGAGCCTATTTTGTGCGATAAAAAGGAGGAGCTCCCATATGTTTTCCATACCCAAAATCCTTTAGTGGCCCCCTCTTTAAGTCAGATAAGTGAGAAAAGGTTGGAGTTAAATTGAAATTTAAAATGGTTTGAATTGCAACAAACTCCAGCCCTTATCCTATCAAATCCCATGTGTCCGACAACCTTAAAAAGCCTTCTTTTTGGTGTGCCAAAACATCTGAGGATTTCACCATGAGATTGCTAAGGGAAAGGGGGGCTAATTACTTTTCTTGGGGTGTGAGGTTTGGGTGGGCTTCTATCTTCTTTGGCATGAACAAAGGAGGAGATCAATCTCCTCTCGGATGAGAGACCTAGAATTGTTCTAGGATTTTTGGGTGAGGGAAAACCAAAGAGAAAAGAGTCTTCATCTACCTTTCCTCTATCATCCCTCTGATCCTTTTTTGACATCAAAAAGGTTTGAGGTGATCGAAGCAGATAAAATCAGATTCGCCATCAAAAGTCGATTGCGTGAGCTAGCACTCCCACGGAGGACTGATCAGTATGAGGGCTTCGTATGGACCATCCGTAGAGGTCGGACACTTGTGTGTCTATGAGCGATCAAAGAAAATTTTTAGATTTACATTCTCGATTATAGAGTTTGACTACCCATGCTCAAGCATTGGGTTCGAAATCCTGATAGTAGTAGATTAGATCTATTACTAAATACTGATTTTTGATTCACATGCTTATTATTTTAAATTTAGATTTTTATACATATAAATTTATATCATAGATCTGTTTGTAAGAGTTTTAAGATCAGATCTTATATATATATTTATAGATTAAATATTTTAATTTAATATTTTTATTATAAAAATTTTTAAAATGCATGCATGAAACCCCTGCGCATCCCAACATAAAACTCACCTTGAGAAGATGGATCTTAGGTATATGGCCAATTAGCTATTGGGTTTCGGTGGCACAGCGGAAGGGTTAGGTGTTTAAAATTTTCATTCAAAACATCCAATGTACCGGAAGCCCTAATGCCCAAAAACTCTTGACTATAATAATCAAAGCATAATAAATATAAATTAGGATAAGAAGAATACCCGTAGTGCTAATCCCAATTTTCACAAGACGTCCAAGTGTTCACCTTTCAATGATGATCCACATGGAAATTGAACCAAAGATAGCGCTCCTTCTTCACCTTGCTTCAAGAGTTCTAGCCCTTAGAACTCGACTAACCTCGCACCGGTCAAGTTTCTTCAAGAACCTGACCTCACCCTCTTAGAACTTCCTTTGGACTTCTGATTCTCCTTCTTTAAGACCCTTACAACCTTTGTTAGGATCAGATAAGGCTTTGTCTTAAATCCCAAAGTCTTATCCTAAAACTAAGATAGGTTGTAAGAAAGAAAGGAGAACAACAGGAGAGAAATTGGAAACCCCTCTTAGATTCATCGGATACCTAGCGCCCAAGCCTATTTATAGCCACCAGAGAGATGTCAAAAGAGAGGGACATGCCTTATCCAAAAGGCATATCTGATCTAATTATCAGAGATAAGAGTTCCTTCAAGCAGAAGGACTCTTATCCATGATACGTCGATCGGCACCCTAGTCTGCGCGCATGTAACCAAAGAAGTGATGTTTTCACATCTCTTATCAAATCAAAAAAATTCTCAAAAATTCATGTAGATTAAGAATTCAATCTAAATTCCAAAAAATAAAAAATAATGATACAATACTCATGGAAGAATACTATACTCACACCTCTTCATGCGAGTGCTGATCACCACGCGTGCAGGCATCAGGACCAACATATAGCATCCGTTTGGCATCCAGATAAGTCTGAAAAAATTCTAAAAAAAATATTAAAAATATCTTATTAAATGTAGAATGCTATCACCAAAAATTGTTCTAATATGAAAGCATTTGGTAGGGAGAAGAACTCTCCAAATAATGGAGAGACGTGATGCTTCTGTGCGCAAGCGCAAGACATCCCTCTTTTTCCAATTTTTTTTCTTCTTCAAAAATTTTGGAAAAAATATATCTCATACTTTGAGATATGTACCAGAGGATGGAGGGTGATGTGAGTTACCACATATATTTTAATCCTATAAAAAAATAATATTTATTCTTCTGCCCACGCCAACACTTGTACGCAGAACCTGTTTTGCACCAAGAGTCCACCACAACTTGGACTCTTCATAATTGGTGTTAACATGGGATGTGGTTCCCCAATTTGGGCTGCTTTCAGGTGACATGTCCTGACCCAAAAGTCTACTAAATTGGGCAAGCTAATTAGCAAGGGATGGGACCAAATTGATCTCCAAAGGAGCAAGGGTTTCCACACGTGCTAGCATGCTTATCGGAACCCTGATTGAATCCAAAATTCAATCAACCTTTTTCAAAAGGGTCCTGGGCCAATTTTTATGTATTTGTGATCTATTGGGTTCCACATCTAGTTGGTAGTAGGTCTGGATATAAGTTGACCAAATTTGATTAGATTTCAATCTAATCAATTTTGGTCCAATCGAGCTAACCCGAGTTCAATAATTAGAATCATTTCTAATTGGCAATCGAATTAAACTCTTTAATTTGGTCAAAAACTTACAAGTCAAAATTGATGTCTAGCAATGTATCATGACTATCCAAAAGATATGAAATTTGATGAAAATATCAAATCTACCCTTTAGTGATAAATTACCGTGCAATTCAATCCTTCGATTATCCTTGCACCCTGAATATGTTCATGAGTATGGAATCATATCAAACTCAAACACATATTCATATTGATTCTCAATTAATCAATAATGACTCCAATGAAGAAGCATTATAAACTCTTTCTAATCTCCTTCCTGCTTTTGGCCAAAAGACTTTTCTGAGTTATCTAGGATTGAGAATACACAAGATAAGATCTCCTCTTACTAGGAGTGATCGATTCTATATTGACCTACTTACAACCTTCATATATACTCTACCATATCCAGAACATCCCGTACATATCTTAATGCCATGCTTGGGTATGAACCAATATGGGTTCATGTGCACAAGATTCAATGGTGGTTTCAGGTCTAAAGATCACTTGTACAACTCCCACTTAGAGAATCATCTTTGACATGCAAATAAGGCTTCCATTAGATGTTCTCTTTCATCGAATCAATTCAGTAGACTCATTTTTCAAATGAGCACCCACATCTTTGTATTAGTGTCTCACACAAGTGGCTAGTGAGATCTGCCACCCTCTCTATTGAGCATACATAGGATGTGCCAGTCTATTTGGAATATTGATCCCTGACTCAATGCTCCTACGACCAGAAATATTTAAGATTAGGATTTTATGATTTTAGGTCTCACTAGCATGACCCATTCATGTCTCCTAAAACCATTATCCTAATCTTTGGAGTTCATCATAATCTTAGACATATTAAAATACAGCTAATACGATGAATCAATGCCTCAAATAATAAATATCGTTTCATGAGTTGGAAAATTTTAAAGAAAGTCCCATCGTAACACACTTACGATTGACTTATAGGGCACTCTTCTTTCAATCTCCCACTTCCACTAAAGCCAATCACCTTTGTATCTCATACAATTAAGATGGCGATCATATAGCTGCTGTGGTATGGCCTTAGTGAATAGATCTACTATATTATTCTTTTTGTCTACTCGTTCAAAGACAACATCTTATCTTTAACGAGATGAAAACGTCTAAGGATGTGCTTGGATCTATAATAAGACCTAAGTTTCTTATTTTGAATAACGGCTCCAGTGTTATCACTATAGAGTGACACTGGTCCTTCAATCTTAGGAATGACTCTTAAATCCATGATGAGTTTCTTCATCCAGACAGCTTCCTTAATGGCTTCACTAGCAGCAACATACTCTGGCTCAGTAGTTGAGTCAGCTACTATCTACTGTTTGGAACTCTTCCAACTTACTGCCCCATCAATTAGGATAAACACATACTCTGATATTGACTTGCTATCATCTGCTTTCCAATGATCCTTCCTTAGATCAGCCTGAAATCTACTAGCTATGCCCAAAGCGAAAGCTACATCAGGCTTGGTACATAGCATGGCATACATAATTGATCCCACAGCTGAAGCATAAGAGATTTCATTCATCCTTTTCCTCTCTTCTGATGTCTTTAAGATATATTTTTTTAGAGAGACGTATACCATAACTTACAGACAAGTAACCTTTCTTACTTGCCTCCATATTAAATCTCTTTAATATGAGGTCTATGTATCGTGACTGGGATAATCCTAACATCATTTTAGATTTATCTCTATAGATCTTTATATCCAATATATAGGATGCTTCATCCAAGTCTTTTATGAAAAATTTATTCGATAGCTAAGTCTTGACTGATTGCATCATTGGGATATCATTCCCAATGAGCAGTATGTCACCAACATACAAAACCAAGAAGATAATAACACTCTCACTTGTCTTCTTGTATACACATGGTTCATCCATATTTTTGATAAAACTAAACTCTTTGACTGTCATATCAAATCAGATGTTCCAACTCCTCGAAACCTGCTTCGATCCATAGATGGATCTCATTAGCTTGCATACTTGATTTGCTCTCCCACTTGAGATAAATCCCTCTGGCTGAGTCATATAGACCTCTTCCTCTAGATTACTATTAAGAAAAATGGTCGTGACATCCATCTGTCAGATTTCATAATCGTAGTATGCCGCTATTACAAGCAAAATCTGGACGAACTTGAGCATAGCCACTGGTGGGAAGGTTTTATCATAGTCAATTCCTTGCCTTTAACTGAAATCTTTCGCCACTAATCTAGCTTTGTAGGTTTCTACTTGGCCATCTACTCTGATCTTCCTTTAGAAGACCCACTTGCACCCTATATTGGGGTCACACCCTCAGGTGCATCAACCAAGGTCTACACTTGGTTGGTATTCATCAAGTCCATCTCAAATTTCATAGCTTCCAGCTATCTGTCTGAGTCCCTACTTATGACAGCTTTCGAATAGGTCAATGGATCAACATCCTAAATGATGTTGGTAGAATTGTTATTCTCAATGACAAAATTATATCTCAAAGATGCTTGATACACTTTATCTGACCTTCGGAGAGGAGGTGTGTATAGTAGATGTACCTCATCCTAGGGTACTTTTGATTGAGGATCTTCTTGTGGTCCAACCACTGGTATTTCTGGATTGGTTTGTAGATCATGAACTTTCATAAATTCAATATTTCTCCCACTGCCTCCTTCTTGGATAAATTTATGTTTCAAGAAAATGGCGTGTCTACTAACAAATACTTTTTGTTCAGTAGGGTGGTTGAAATAATATCCATTAATTTCATTAAGATACTCTACAAACCTACACTTGTCTGATCTAGCATTAAGCTTATGTCCAAAAATATTTTTGACATAACTAGGATAGCCCAAAGTCTTAAGATATTTAAGATTAGGCTTCCTTCAATTCCATATCTCATATGGAGTGCTTGCAATAGACTTTGAAGGCATTCTGTTTAATATATATGTGGCAGTCTCTAAGGCATTATCCCTAGAAAAAGATATTGGAAGATCGGTGAAGCATATCATAGACCGCACTATATCCTTTAAAGTGTGATTCCTCCTTTCTGCTATACCATTTAACTATGGTGTATAAGGAGGGGTCCATTCAGAGAGAATACCTTTACTTTTTAGATGATAAAAAAATTTATTGGATAAGTACTCTCCTCTTCAATCAAATCAAAGAACTTTGATACTTATTTCAGTTTGTTTCTCGACCATACCTTGATACTCCTTGAAGTTATCAAAAGCTTCGAATTTATGTTTCATAAGATACACATATCCGAACCTTAATAAATCATCTGTAAAGATAATAAAATAGGAGTATCTTTTTCTGGCCTGAGTTGTTATCAGTCCATATATATCTATATGTACTAGAGCTAACAACTCACCTGTCCTCTCTCCATATCTAGAAAATGGAGTCTTGATCATCTTACCCATGAGATAATATTTATAAGTTTCCAATGATTCATAATCATTTGGGTCAAAGAATTCTTCTTTGTATAACTTGTTTATCCTTGACTCACTAATATGACCATGGCGACAATACCAGAGATATGTGACATTCATATTTTTTTTTTTCATATTTCTTTCAATATAAAAAATATTTTTATTGAGTACAAGAATTAAAAGATTGTTATCAATATAACCACTGTCATAAAATTCATTAGAAAAAAATGGAGCATCCATTTTCCATTAGCTTTATTTCATAACCTTGTTTTAATAACAAAGGTATAGAAATAATATTTCTAATGATCTTTGGCATGTAATAACAGTCTTTTAGTTCTAAAATTTTATCTGAAGGTAAATCAAGCATATCGGTTCCCACAGCCTCTACACTAATGGGCTCTCCACTTACACCATAAAGGTTGAGGTTACCTCTTTTCAAATCTTTGATATTCTGTAGTTGCAGTAATGAACTACAAAAGTGCAATCCACTGATGATATCCAATACCCAAATATCAGAGTCTGAATCACTCAATAAAAATAGATTTGTATCATATACATGCTTTTTGGTGTTACACTTACACCCTACTTCAATCTTACAAGATTATTCTTGCAATTATAATCTCAATTTTTAAATTTATCATAAATAATATCCATACAGATATCATTACCTTCTCATTATTACTGACCAAACTAGGGTCAGAAATATCCAAAATATCGGAATTTTTTTTTGATATAAACCTAATTTGTAAGTTTCTCAACCAATCCACATAGTTGTATCGGTCAACATAGTTTTATTTATTATATCATGGGGTGAAAATAAAGAAGCCATAATGTAGACTTAAATCTATATAAAATAATAGTATAAGCAGACCACTCATGTTTGACATGAATAACTAGATGAGAACTTTTAAAACTAGTTATGTCTCCCACTATTTTATCAGATACCATAGCCCTCTCCTATGGTAAACGAGATATATTTTATATTTATCTTAGTAAAATTAAGACCCTAATTCCTCATAACGATCTTGTGTTAACACAACAAACCCTTATGAGTTCATAGGTAGAAAACTCTTTCCAATTACATCTCATACAATTCTCAATATTTTATCTTGGTCTTTAAAATATTATTAGCCTTGTGTTAACACAACAAGCTATAATATTTTAGTTAAGTAAGACCCTTCATTTCAACACAGTCAAAATCAAATATAACTGTCCTTATGTTAGCACAACAAAGTAGTATATCTAAAATTACCGTAAGCATCTTTTATGTACCAAGATTATGTTATATCAATCCTTATGACAAGCCTTATGGTAACACAATAATCTAGCCATAGTTCATGATGTAACATTAACCTAGTATGAAGGAAGGCCCTTAGTAGTGTTTAAAATACTAAGCTACCTTCATTCAAGATTTCAACTAATCCAATTGGCCAGGAAAGTGTTAAGATTGATGGAGATCTCCCCATTGCTTTTCTTAGACACCAATAAAATTGGCTAGATCAGCAACGGAACCAATTAAATAACTACCGTACTTGAAATACTCCTTAGACACCAATTACTTAATCGATTTAAAAAAATAGATCAGCTTCTGGTTCACAACACTATGACTTAATATGATTTTTATGAGAGCTTTAATGGTCTCAAACACATCCTAATTCAATCTATCACAAGAATGCACTATAATAGTTGTATCTTAATAATCATAATAACGAATTATGGCATCTTATCATATCTCTAAGATATGGAAGCAGAATCATACAATATGATTATAACTAAACATCTCAAGCATATCATATATGCATGAAGTTCTAATAATATGCATGAATATAAAACTCTTTTTTCGTGGTTCTTCTTTTTGAAACATCACAGTGGCACCCCTACACGCCATAAGAGTACCCTATTGAATAGGAAGAGAGGGTCTCTGAACCCTACTTGCTCTTATGACTGGATGGCTTGGTGATAAACTCTAATTAGAGTACTAAGCTACTAAGAAAATTCTATACATACATCATGCATTTTATATTTAAAATATATCTCTAAGATATGATAGTGTTTGGATGTTCAATCGGGTTCAACCCTTGACCCAACTTGAACCAAACCAAAAACTCATGCTTGATCACAACCAAGATAATAATTTAATCTTTGATTATATAAATCAAGATAGGCTCTGATACCACTATTGGATTCTGGTGGCACAGCTGAAGGGTTAGGTATTTAAAATTTTCATTCAAAATATCCAATGCACCGGAAGCCCTAATGCCCAGAACTCTTGACTATAATAATCAAAGCATAATAAATATAAATTAGGATAAGAAGAATACCTATAGCGCTAATCTCAATTTTTACAAGGCATCCAAGTGTCCGCCCTCCAATGGTGATCCACACAGAAATTGAACCAAAGGCAGCACTCCTTCTTCACCTTACTTCAAGAGTTCTAGCCCCTAGAACTCGACTAGCCTCGTACTGGTCAAGTTTCTTCAAGAACCTGACCTCACCCTCTTAGAACCTCCTCTATACTTTTAATTCTCCTTCTTGAGGACCCTTACAACCCTTATTAGGACCAGATAAGGCTTTATCTTAAATCTCAAAGCCTTATCCTAAAACTAAGATAGGTTGTAAGAAAGAAAGGAGAGCAACAGGAGAGAAATTGGAAACCCTTCTTAGATTCATCGGATACCCAGTGCCAGGCCTATTTATTACCACCAAAGGGATGTTAAAAGAGAGGGACATACCTTATCTAAAAGGCATATCTGATCTGATTATCAAAGATAAGAGTTTCTTCAAGCAGAAGGACTCTTATCTATGATACGTCGATCAGCACCCTGGTCTGCGAGCGTGCAACAAAAGAAGGGATATTTTCACATCCCTTCTCAAATTAGAAAAATACTGAAAAATCCATGTAGATTGAGATTCAATATGGATTTCAGAAAAATAAAAATGGTGATAAAATTCTTATGAAAGGATGCTATGCTTGCACCTCTTCACACGAGTGCTGATCACAATGCGTGCAGGCATCAGGACCAACTTATGGCATCCGTTTGGCATCCAGATAAGTCTAGAAAAATTTCAAAAAAATTATGAAAAATATCTTATCAAATGTAAAATGTTATCACCAAAAATTTTTCTAATATGAAAGCATTTAATAGAGAGAAGGACTCTCCAAATCATGGAGAGATGCAATGCTTCTGCGCGCATGCGTGAGACATCTTTCTTTTTCCAATTTTTTATCTTCCCCAAAAATTTCAGAAAAAATATATCTCATACTTTAAATATGTAATAGAGCAAGGAGGGTGATGTGGCTACCACACATATTTTAATCCCATGAAAAAATAATATTGTTTCTTCTGCCACGCCAACACTTGTATGCAAACCTGTTTTGCACCAAGAGTCTGCCACAACTTGGACTTTCATAATTGGTGTTAACATGGAATGTGGTGCCTCAATTTGGGTTGCTTCAGGTGACATATCCTGATCTAAATATCTACTAAATTGGGCTAGCTAATTAGCAAGGGATGGGACCAAATTGGTCTCCAAAGGAGCAAGGGTTTCCACACGTGCTAGCATGCTTACTGGAACCTGATTGAATCCAAAATTCAATCAACCTTTTTCAAAACGGTCCTTGGCAATTTTATATATTTATGATTTATTGGTTCACATCTAGCTGGTAGTAGGTTCGGTATAAGTTGACCAAATTTGATTAGATTTAATCTAATCGATTTTGGTCCAATCGAGCTAACCGAGTTCAATAATTAGAATCATTTCTAATGGCAATCGAATTAAACTCTTTAATTTAGTCAAAAATCTACAAGTCAAATTGATGTCAGCAATGTATCATGACTACCCAGAAGATGTAAATTTGATGAAATCATCTACCTTCAGTGGTAAATTATCGTGCAATTCAATCTTTATCATCTTGCATCCTGAATATTTCATGAGTATGGAATCATGTCAAACTCAAACACATATTCATATCGATTCTCAATTAACCAATAATGACTCCAATGAAGAAGCATTATAAACTCTTTCTAATCTCCTTCCTGCTTTTGGCCAAAAGACTTTTCTGAGTATCTAGGATTGAGAATACATAGGATGCGATCTCCTCTTACTAGGAGTGATCGATTCCATATTGACCTACTCATAACCTTCATACACACTCACCATATCCAGAACACCCCGTACATATCTTAATGCCATGTCTAGGTATGAACCAAAATATGGATTCATGTGCATAAGATTTCATGATGGTCTCAGGTCTAAAGATTACTTCACAACTTCACTTAGAGAACCATCTTTGACGTGCAAATAAGGCTTCCATAAGATGTTCTCTTTCATTGAGTCAATTTAGTGGACTCATTTTCAAATGAGCACCCACATCCTTGTATTAGTGTCTCACAAAAATGGCTAGTGAGATCTGCCACCCTCTCTATTTAACATACATAGGATGTACCAGTCTATCTGAAACATTGATCCCCGACTCAATGCTCCTACGATTAGAAATATTTAATATTAGAATTTTAAGATTTTAGGTCTTACTAGTATGACCAATTTATATCTCCTAAAATTATTATCCTAATCTTTGGGGTTCATCATAATCTTAGATATAATAAGATGCAGCTAATATGATGAATCAATGCCTCAAATAATAATAAATGTCATTTCATGAGTTGAAAAATTATAAAGAAAGTTTCATCGCAATACACTTGTGATTGGCTTATAGGGCACTTTTCTTTCAGATTGGGCTTCCATGCATGAGAAACAGAGGAAGTATTCTTCCTCTTGAGCGTGAGCTGTGGGTTCCAGGATTTCATCTCTAGATTTTGTGAGAAGAAAAATACAAGAGTAAGTCTTGTCCAATCTTCCACACTACCACCTCCTCGTAAAGCTTCATCTTCTGATCTGGAGGAGTCTGAAAGATCCAAAGAAAGGAGCTTGGATCAGCCATCTATTACCTTCGATATGAGCTAGTACTCTCGCGAAGGAAGATCCGATCAAAGCTTCGAGTGGATGATCTGTAGAGGCCGAACGATATGTGTGACTGCTTGAGATCAATGAGAGCTTTGTACCATACTTACCAATAGTAGAGAGAAAAGGTGATGAGTTCTGAACTCTACCGGTATAATCTAAAACTTAGATCAGATTCAGGGTATCGATGTGATCGATGCAGTTTTCTATTTTATATCAAATTTTATATATAAATTTTTCATATTATAGATTCTTAATGGTAGTTTAGATCTGATCTAAGACATATTTATAAGATTAAAATATTTAATCTTTTATTATTCTGCTGTAAAATTTTAAAAATACATGCTTTGAACTACCCATTTTTTTTCACCAAAGAGGTTTGGGTATCCTCCATCTCCATGCCCAAGAGGAGCTTGGGCATCTCTTTTTCTTTGCTAATTTTTAGACCTTGATTGCTCCATAATCAAGAAAAGAAGAGCAAGAGAAGAAGAGAAAAAAAAGATCAAGAAAAGATTAAAGAGTTGATCATGATCCAGACTTCGTACAGATTGACAAGGTGATTGTTCTTGGAGAAGAAAGATAAATATTAAAGAAGACTATTCCAAACTGATCCTGAGTGGATACCTGTAGAGAAAGGCTAAGGGAGAACCTACTCTCTTTCAGATATAAATTTGAAGAAAAAAATTATAAAATAGGTATGTGATTTGATCACATATTTAATTTCAGCATAAATTTAGTATGTATTCAATTTCAACATATGAAGTAGATCTTTGTGTTCTATTCTTTATGCATGTATGATTTAGATTAAAAGATATTTTAATCTTCTATTTTACTTTATTATTTAAAAAAAATTTGAAACATACATGTATGCTCCGACATGAAATTCCAACACTCTCATCATTCAAAGAAGAGAAATCAAGCTTCAATCGAGCAATCTTTTCAACCTCTTCTTCAAGCATAAAAGAGTTCATTATTTTATTTTTATTTGAACTAAAATCTTTATCTTATTTTATAATTTCTTTATAAGTTTCTTTGAGGGAAAAGAAACTTAAGGTTAGGCTGGCCCAAGCTCGTAATTGGATGAGTGTAAGGTTTGGTTGGTGAGTCCGAAAAATCAACTAGTTTGTTAGTGAGTTTGAAAAATTAATGGTATAAGATTTTGATTGGTGATCCCAAAAAATGATTGAATTTTATTTATAAGTTCAAAAAAATAAACACATTATAATCAATGGAGGATTATAGTGAAAATCTCAAGGAAAACTTGGAGAGTGGATGTAGGTGCGGATTATATCGAACCACTATAAAATCTATGTATTTATGATTGTGCATTGCTCTCTTCACTTTTTTGCTTTACTTACTTTACTTGCTTTTAGTTCTTATTTTTCATTAGATTATTTGTTGTAAAGTTTTGTTGATCATTTGCTTTTACTGTTATACATATTGATCAGATCACAAGCACCTAGTTAAGTTTCAAATAGAGGAGTATTATTATTTAGAAAGCAAATTTGATTAAAATTTTTAAACAATCCAATTCAATCCCCCCCTTTTGGGTTACTACCTCTGGGCAACACTTGTTATATAACTGAGTTTGCTGAGCTTTAGGATGTTAAAAATTCAAGTCGTATAATTCATGTTGCTATAAACTTATGTTTATGTAATGCAGGTTGTGATAAACTCATATTTGTATGTATAAACATGAGTTATAAACATGAGTTTATTAATGTGTTTGATGAGGCTTATTTGCTTTAATTACAATTGGAACAAGGCATTCTGATTTTGCATATGATACATAACATTCTAATGAGGCTCATGTTTGTGTTACGATGCTCTTTCATGATCTAATTTCAAAAAAAGTTAGCAGGAATAGAGCATATGATATATTATTGATCATCATATTTTGCTTGCATAATGAAAAATACTATAAGAAATTAAAGTATTAGTGACGGCATCTTTGCCATCACTAATGATAAGTATTAGCAATGGCATTATCGATGATAATTTTTTATCGCTAATAAATATTTTTATCAAAGGCTATTAGTGACGGCAACATAGCTGTCACTAATAACAATTTTTACTGACAACCAATCACGATAAAAAAAAAAAGGTCATCCCAAAAAAAAATTATTTATTAAATTTATTAGTAATGGTGGAAAGAGTCCTAGAGATGGCAGTTGCTGTCACTAATAATCATTAGCGATGGCATTATTAGTGATGGATTTAGCCATCACAAAAAAAAAAAAAAATTATTTATTAAACTTATTAGCAACCACGAAAAAAGTATTAGCGACGGCCCATCCCTAATAACAAGTAGTGATAACACTATTAGTGATGGAACTTACCATCATAAAAAATTAAAAAAATATATATTTATTAAACTTATTAGCAATGATAGCAAGAGTATTCGCGATGGTGTCTACCGTAGCTAATAAGAGGTAAAATATAATTTTTTTTATTTTTTTTAAATATAATATAATTTTAAAATTTAAAGTCCATCTTCATCATTCATTATCTAAATAATTATCATTAGAGCATCATCACAAAAGATGCCTCGATCCAGAAGCCTAGCTATGTCAATCAATAAAATTTAATTTCAATGGCTACGAATGACCGCATAATGATTATTGAAAAATATGTCCCAAAAATCAATTGTCAACCTGTTGACGGTTGAGCGGTTGAGCAACCTTGTATTGTAATTGATTTGTTAATAAATTTTTGACATCTTCATCATAAGTTTTCATCTTCTAATGAACTTCATTGTTGTGATGAAATCCTTAGGACTATTTAGGTTCGATAAAGAGAAGATTTATCGATTAATCCTTAAAACTATTCATGATCAAATAATAGGCTGTTAATAAGGATGACAGCTTCTATCGAGCATAGGTCGCTGTAGGCCATATGGGTTGTTGTCCTCTTAACCAAGGATGTGGAGACACTAGTATGGATACAGTGAGATGTAAGGGTACATCATCATTGAACGTGATCAACTCCAGAGCATTCTACTGTCGAGAATGTCTCTGATGGATATAGGTATAAGTGTCTCTTAGACTTGAGATTGCCTCAGTGACTTGCAAGCAACTCACTGTACTTTGGTACTGGACTAACTGAATTTCTAATTCAATGATGGAAGGCTTCTGGGCACAGTCAAGTACTTACAAAGTCAGAGTGTGATCAAGATGGGATTGACCACTCCAAGAGTTGGAGAAGAATGAGTCACTGTATTTCAATTTAGCAAAATCTTGGCCAAGATAATCCATCAGATGGATTTGATATTTTGAAATACAATGTAGACAACCTGATCAGAGTTGACAGTTGAACTCTGAAGTATCCTATGAGCATTTGATCAAGGAAATGAATTATATGGAACTATATCCGCATGGTTCTAAGGATGTTGTTTTACACATTCAACTTATCCGATCGTCGGTTACCATTGCTAAATGTCACTTCGATTAGTATAAAAATTATTTCTATACTACCGACTCAGGTTTGGATCTATGAGGTCATACACATTAGAGTTCATAATTCGATCGGATGGTTGATCAACGATTAAAAATCATTCCAGGGTTAAACGATCAATATGATTGACATTTAACCTAGTGCAAGTGTTGCAGGAGGATCGATTAGCCAATTCGATTGCTAATTGACTTAATTTGATTAATCCAATGGATTGAGATTAAGTCTAATTGAATATGATTTAATTAGATTTTATTTGAGCCTGATTGGATCAAGTCCATTTGGTTTATTGGATAAGCCAAGTGCAAGGAAAAACTATCCTAATTCAATTAGGACTTGGGTCAACCTAATTTCTAATTTGATTAAAAAATTAAATTATATTTAAATATAATTTAATTTGATTAAATTAAATTTTTAATTAGATTAAGATCTATTTTATTAGATTAATTTGATTTTAATTTGATTTGATTTGAGAACCAAATTTGAACAAGTCATAGATTGAAACTTAGTAAGACTGGATTCCACCTTGCACCACTTTAGCCCCCCACGCCCACTCTCTCTTATTTTGTATGACAAAACCTTCTCTCCCATGGCTTCATGCATGTCCAAAGCTTTCTACTCTTTCTCTCTTACATGGAATGTGGTTGTGGACCAAGTCAAAGTAGGAATTAGTTTGGATTTCAAATTCTATGAGATAGAATTTTTGAAAACTAAAACTCTTTCCTTATGGCACTGATTTTATCCAGATTTTTTGAGATTTTTATGGATTACATGGCACATATTGTGCACCCTTTACTGGTGGTCTATGGCAGAAAAAGAAAGAGGGGGCACCCATGAGTTGGGCACCCCTTGTCTTGCCCTGTTTGGATTTTCCTTGACTAGGTATTTGACCTAGATAAGGATTCTTCATATCTCATTATTTAAGATAAATTTCTTCTTGAGATTTTGTAGATTATATAGAACTGAGAGACCTTTTGGGGTGTGTAAAAATCAAGGAGAAAGAGTGTTGGAGTGTGGAGATATAATGGACACAAAAACTCTGTGTCTGGGTGAGAGCAAAAAGAAGAAGAAGAGGATCTTCTTCTAGGGTTGCTGAGTTCACCTCTTTCCTTCCTTCATCTATGACTTTTTTTAGAGTGTCTCACATCTAAAACTACTTCTCCTACTTATCATCTTTGAAGAGTCCAAATCAAGAAGAAGGAGACATCTGATCGACCATCGAAGAAGGATTAGCACAGTACTAGCATATTGTGCTGATTTCCTAGACCAGAACTTCTGATCGTAATTCGTGGGGTCGTGTGGATGACTCCTAGAGGTCAGATGTGTGTACGGCTCAAACATCATCCTCAAATCCGGATCAGTAAGTTAGAACGTCTAACTTGCAAGGTAATAGATCTGATCTATTATATTTTACATACATTGATGTAGTATAGAAATATGTTGATATGATCAACATGTAGTTCTTGCTCTTTATATTTAATTTTTGATTTAATATCATATAATAATTATGTAATAGGATCTTAGATCTAGGATTTTTGATTTTATAAGATAAATTTTGATTTATTTTAGTCTTTCTCTGTCTGATCTTGAAAAAAGTTTCAAGATCTAACCCTAAACCCTAGATCTGGTTCCTTCAATGATCTGATAGAGACCATCGATGGATCCAAAAAATTTACAACAATGATCTTGATGATATTTGTAGCATACTATCAAAATTTTATTTCAATCAGATATTATTATCATGGTCAATTTAGCATGGAATGATTTTGACCGCTAAATGAAAAATGAGTGATCAATAGGCCAAAAGACATCCGATTATGAGATAATTTTTTAGATAAATGATCTTTGCTACTACTTTGATCATTTGTATGATGGTGATCATAAAATTCAAACCATGCATATTGAATAATCCAAAACTATATATCGCTTGATACTTATTCTTAAAGTCTTTTAGTAATTATACTTGTGCTTTGGTAAGATCTGCTTAGCATGGTTCATATACATATAGTTTAAATTCTATGATCATCATCATATAAATGATTAATTAAAAAATCATCTTAATCGAACGCCACTTGACCTTTTGATCACTCATTTTTATTTAATAGTCAAAATTATCTCTGTTAAATTGACCATGATAATGATGTCTGATTGAAGTAAAATTTAGATAGTATGCTACAAATATCATCGAGATCATCATTGTAAATTTTTGGATCCATCGATGGTCTCTATCTATCAGATCATCATGAGTCATTTGTGACCATCAAAATCAAATTTTATTGATCGACATAGCTAAGGCTATCAGATCAAGATGATCTTTTGTGACGATACTCTAATGATAATTATTTAGATAATGAATGATAAAGATAGATTTTAAGTTTTAAAATTATATCATATTCAGAAAAAAAATTATATTCTATCTTTATAGCAATGGTTATATAAACCACTGCTATAAGTCTATCACAATGGTTGCATAACTGTTGTCATATATTGTATAGCAGCAGTTTATCAACCACTGCCATAGCCTCTTATTGTAGTAGTGAAATTGAAAACTTATAATGGAAAAGGTTATTATCAATGGCTTTTATCAATGGTTATTAGTGACGGCTGTATTTGCCATCACTAATAATTTTTAAAAAAAATTATTTAAAAAATTATGAAAAAAATTTTTTTTGATAAAAGTATTAGCGACGGTTCTCAATTTTTAGTGATGGATTTTATCGTCACTAATACTTTTACCAACAGCATTAGCGATGATAGTTTTGCCGTCACTAATAATCATGAAAAAATTTATTTAAAAATTATGAAAAAATATATTTTTTGGA
>NC_025993.2:62104597-62128464 GCF_000442705.2 Elaeis guineensis | reverse complement strand
TTTGCCCCTTTTAAAATATCTCCGGCCTTCGGAAGCTGACTACGCCTTGTGGGAGGTGCATGAAGGAATCTGCGGAAGCCATCTGGGGGCTAGATCTTTATCCCACAAGTTGCTCCGCCAAGGATATTACTGGCCGACGATGCATCATGACTCGATTGAATACATCAGAAAGTATGATCGATGCTAGAGATATGCCAACATCCAGAGACAACCCACCATCGAGCTCACACCCTTGAGTGCCCCATGGCCTTTTGCATAATGGGGGATGGACATCCTTGGACCCTTTTTCATGGCGTCGGGGCAGAGGAAGTTCCTCCTGGTATCGATTGACTACTTCACCAAGTGGGTTGAAGCCGAACCACTGGCAAAAATTACAGAAGCAAAAGTGCAAGATTTTGTCTGGAAGTCAATCGTATGCAGGTTCGGTCTGCCAAGGACCCTAATCACTGATAATGGGCGGCAATTCGTGGGAGCAAGATTCATCGAATTCTGTGAAGATCTAAACATCTCCCACAACTTCACATCAGTAGCCCATCCTCAGGCGAACGGCGAAGCTGAAGTGACCAACAGAACCCTACTGCAGGGGATCAAGGCAAGGCTTGAAAAGGTGAAGGAAACTTAGGCAGACGAACTTTATCATGTGCTGTGGGCGTATCGAATTATCTTAAGACTGCCCACGGGGGAGACCCCCTTTGCTTTAGCCTTCGGAACGGAGGCCGTCATCCCAATTGAGCTTAAACTCCCGTTGGCATGAGTCATGGCATTCAACGAACATCATAATTCGCAAGGTCTTAAAGTCAACCTCGACTTGCTGGAAGAAAAGCGGGAGGTAGCTCAAGTTCGGATGGCAGCCTACAGACAGAAAGTCGCCTGCTATTACAATTCTCGGGTCAAGAATAAAGCCTTTAGAGCAGGAGATCTAGTGCTTCGATGAGCCACTGTCTTGTAACCTTAGGATCGAGGGAAGCTCGCCCCAAACTGAGAAGGCCCGTATGAGGTCAAAGAAGTAGTCCGGCCCGAAACTTATTACCTCAAGGAGCTCGGAGGAGCAGACCTCCCGCGACCATGGAGCTCGAAAAACTTACGAATGTATTACCGATAACTTTATTTTAAATAGAAGTTGCATATCTACATGTCTCCCCTCTTGGCACTAGCTTATATCGACAGGACAGTCAAAACAAACTGTGTCAGAAGCAGGAGGGGAACTTCATCTCGACAAAGTCGAAGGCCCGGTTCTCTTTAGACCGGATGGGGGGAGAGGCCCTGCAATGCCCACATGCGCCCCCACAGCCCTATTAGGGACAGAAGGAGAACCTCGCCCTAACTTGAGCAAAGTCGAAGGCCCGGTTCTCTTTAGACCGGATGGGGGAGAGGCCCTGCAACGCCCATATGCGCCCCCACAGTCCTGTTAGAGACAAGAGGAGAACCTCGCCTTAACTTGAGCAAAGTCGAAGGCCCGGTTCTCTTTAGACCGGATGGGGGGAGAGGCCCTGCAACGCCCATATGCGCCCCCACAGCCCTGTTAGGAACAGGAGGAGAACCTCATCCTAACTTGAGCAAAGTCGAAGGCCCGGTTCTCTTTAGACCAGATGGGGGGAGAGGCCCTGCAACACCCATATGCGCCCCCACAACCCTGTTAGGGATAGGAGGAGAATCTCGTCCTAACTTGAGCAAAGTTGAAAGCTCGGTTACACCTAGATCGGATGGGGGGAAGGGCCCAGCAACGCCCATATGCGCCCCTACAGCCGCGTTAGAGACAGGAGGAGAACCTCATCCTAACCAGAGCTGAAACCTGTTACGACAGAAATAGGGGAAGAACCTCATCCCGACATCAGTTAAGGTCTAGTCATTCAAGACCAGATGAGAAAAGGGGGACCTTCCCAGCGACCCCTTCGCAATAAGACTCCATCCGGACTCCTACGGGAGTTGGACTTCACCCTTGACTTTGATCGCAAGAAGACTCCGTCCGGACTCCTACAGGAGTCGGACTTCATCCCTGACTTCGAACGCTGGTAAGCTCCATCCGGACTCCTACGGGAGCCAGATTTCATCTCTGACTTCAATTGCGGGTAGACTCCATCCAGACTCCCACGGGAGTCGGACTTCGCCCCGACTTCACCTGCGGGAGCTGGACTCCCGCAGCCCCACCAAGAGCGGAGGGAAAAATCTCACTCGAAAAAGAAAAAGGGGAGAGGGGTTAAAAAGGAAAGTGATGGACTACGTCATCGACGAATGGAAAACAAACAGCGTCAAAGATGTAGAGAACCCCGTCTCAACAAGGATTGGGGTTCTTATCAAGAACTCCAGCTTTCAAGGAAGCTTTCAATGCAAGCCCGAGATAAGATGACTTCCTCAGGGTGACGGAAGCTCAGACCTCCGAGCTCGAGCCCTGATGGGGGCACCAAACCCGAGCGGCCTCAGACAAATCTGCGACCACGGATGAAAAAGATGGATCGATATGATGGCGATCGTGTACCTCCAAACGACGCAAAGGCCTAAAAGAAGCTCGACAAGCGACAATTCAACACATGAGTAAAAGAGGTAGCAGAAAATTCTCTTCTCATATTATTCATCAAATATGCATTATAGAGCCATTAAGGCTGAAGGAGAAGGATAACTGAAAGGCGAGCTCATGTGACAACAATCAGTAACCTCTGGACGACGTTAAAAAAAAAAAAAAGAGAAAAAAAAAAGAGAAGAAAAAGAAGAAAAGAAGAGAAAAAGAGACAAGGGAATACAACAATAACAATGGTAAAGGAAGGAAGTTCGGCAGGCAACAATTCGATGCAAAGTGCGGACGAAGTAACAAAATCTCCTTCTCATTTTTTGATTAACAAGATGTACGTTACAAGACCCGAAGGGTCAGAAAAAGAAAACATTATTACAAGACTCGAAAGGGATACACCGGAGGCCACTTCAAGCTATAGACTTCTCTTCCCAGTTCTGTCCTTCCCAGCAGCATTTTCTAGTACGTGTGATAAGCCTCTCGGCTCTTGCCCCCCACCTCGTTCCGCTCCATCTCCGAAATCCCAACCCTAGGGGGAAAAGGATGGGATAGAATTTAGGGGGCAGCAAAGGCAACGGCAGCGGCGACGATGACCTGCTTCAAGAAGAACCGGAGGTACCCCGGAGGCAGCGATAGCATCGGAGATATGCGCCATCACCGTGTGCTCCACGACAACCACCGTCCTGGGTGTTCCGACAAGGTCAGCATGCGCTACTTCTACCATCCTCTCAACAAGTTCTACTACCCCACCGTCGGCACCGATCGCTTCTGGTCCCTCGGCCCCGACGGCATCAAGAATCCCACCACAGCTTGTGATAAAAACTCTACCCCCTTGACCGGTGTCGCCCCGTTCAGCTACTCCAAAATTCTCAGGCAGAACGCCCCCACCAGTTGTCCCCGTTATTAAACCCCTGTTGTTGAAGGAATTCTCCCTCGAGCCCCCTTTAAGGCAATGGGAACCCTCAGCGATAGTTTGACAACCGGAGAACTCGCAGACCGCTGTTCTCCTCCTCGCACATTTCCTGGTCTGTGGCATCCTCTTGAGGTTGGCCTCCGAGACGGAGGCCCTGGCGGGAGAACCCCTCGGAGAGACTCGGGGGACTGAAGACAGCGGAGAGCCGGTGGAGATGGCAAAGACCGACGTGAAGGATGCTCGGAGTCGGAAAGGGCACCGATGGAGTGGCTGAGTGGCTAAGTTCTCAGGCAGAAGAAGGGCGTCGACCCTCAGGCGAAGTGAAGCCCTTGGAGGAAAGGAGGGGGCTTAAAAAGGCAACGGGGCCTGGCACAGTTATGATGGCAGGTATCCTTAGGCCAACCAGTACCCACCACGTGTCCCACTCACCACGCCATAGGGTTGACCGTTTGCGGGCCATTATAGCGTGACGCTTAGGATTACGTCCTGGTGAGAGTTCTGAAAGGACTCTTCAGGTCGCCCTAATCGGAAAAAGGCTCCGGCATGCGCGCATTAAATGCCAAGATTTTCGATGGCGTTTGTGTGCAGAATTCAAGGAAACGACTTCGACTGTGAAAATTTTTTGTACTTCCTCCGATCGAAACTCGAACTCGGAAGTAGGGGGACTGGTGTTGGGTGTAAAACCCCCCCCAGTCGAAGTTCATACCAGGAGCGACCCCTCGGAGATTCTACAGGTAAACTTCATCCGGACTCCTACGGGAGCCGGACTCCGTCTCCAACTTCGACAGCAGGCAAACTTCGTCCGGACTCCTACAGGAGCCGGACTCCGCCTCCAACTTCAACTACAGATAAACTTGGTCCGGACTCCTACGGGAGCCGGACTCCATCTCCCACTTCGGCTGCAGGCAAACTTCGTCCGGACTCCTACGGGAGCCGGACTCCGCCTCCAATTTCAACTGCAGATAAACTTCGTCCGGACTCCTACGGGAGCCGGACTCCGTCTCCAACTTCGGCTGCAGGCAAACTTCGTCCGGACTCCTACGGGAGTCGGACTTCATCTCCAATTTCAACTATAGGTAAACTTCGTCCGGACTCCAACGGGAGCCGGACTCTGTCTCCAACTTTGGCTGCAGGCAAACTTCGTCCGGACTCCAACGGGAGCCAGACTCCGCCTCCAACTTCAACTGCAGATAAACTTCATCCGGACTCCTACAGGAGCCAGACTCCGTCTCCAACTTCTGCTGCATGTAAACTTCATCCGGACTCCTACGGGAGCCGGACTCCATCTCCAACTTCAACTACAGATAAACTTCATCCGGACTCCTACGGGAGCCGAACTCTGTCTCCAACTTCTACTGCAGATAAACTTCATCTGGACTCCTACGGGAGCCGGACTCCATCTCCAACTTCGGCTGCAGGCAAACTTCGTCCGGACTCCTATGGGAGCCGGACTCCGTCTCCAATTTCAACTGCAGGTAAACTTCATCCTAACTCCTACGGGAGCCGGACTCCGTATCCAACTTCGGCTGCAGGCAAACTTCGTCCGGACTCCTACGGGAGCCGGACTCCGCCTCCAACTTCAACTGCAGATAAACTTCATCCAGACTCCTACAGGAGCCGGATTCCATCTCCAACTTCTACTGCAGGTAAACTTCATCCGGACTCCTACGGGAGCCAGACTCCGTCTCCAACTTCAGCTGCAGATAAACTTCATTCGGACTCCTATGGGAGCCAGACTCCGTCTCCAACTTCTACTGCAGGTAAACTTCACCCGAACTCCTACGGGAGTCAGACTCCGTCTCCAACTTCGGCTGCAGGCAAACTTCATCCGGACTCCTACGGGAGCCGGACTCCGTCTCCAACTCCAACTGCAGACAAACTTTGTCCGAACTCCTACGGGAGCCGGACTTCATCCCCAACTTCTACTGCAGAAAGACCTCGTCCGAGCTCCTGCAGGAGCCGGACTTCGCCTCTGACTCCAGCTGCAGGTAGGATTTGTCCGGGCTCCCACGGGAGCCAGACTTCCGTCCTGAATTCCTGCTGAAGGTCTCAGTCGAGGTTCCTCGACAAATGACCCCCATCCGGGCTTCCGTGGAAATCAGACTCCAACCGAACTTCAGCCGACAAGTCTGGGCCCCCTGGCAAGCCGTAGTAACGGCCACAACTCTGCTCCACTCCCTGCGGTGGATCCTACAAGGCTCCATTACTCCCTGGCAGGCCGCAGTAACAGCCACGATTTTGCTCCACTCTCTGCGGTGGATCCTGTGAGGTTCCACCACTCCCTAGCGAGTCACAACAACGGACGCCGCTCCACTCCCCGCAACTGATTCCATGTGGCGAGCCATGATGACAACCACGACTCCACCCCATTACTCTTCATGATAAATTTCTCCTGGCCCCATACGGCCCACGACGAGGCGATCATAAACAGTCGCTATCAATCCACTGCTCCCCCCATCTATAAAAGGAGACCCAGATATGTTTTTCTCTAAGCTCTTATTTTTTACCTAAAAACTCTGCTAAAATTTCCGTTCGAGCACTCCATTCTTGTTGAGGCAGAGAACTGACTTGAGCATCGGAGGGTCTTATCGGAGCAACCCCACCTCCGGTTTAGACTTATTTTGCAGGTCCCGACGGCGACCGCGACTCCCTCGACTCTAGCTTCTCTGATGCAGGTGGATTTTTGCACCAACACTCTCCATTGAGCATACATAAGATGTGCCAGTCTATTTGAAACATTGATCCCTGCCTCAATGCTCCTACGACCAGGAATATTTAAGATTAGGATTTTAGAATTTTAGATCTCACTAGCATGACCCATTCATGTCTCCTAAATTTATTATCCTAATCTTTGGGGTTCATCATAATCTTAGACATATTAAAATGTAGCTAATATGATGAATCAATACCTCAAATAATAAATATCATTTCATGAGTTGGAAAATTTTAAAGAAAGTCCCATCGCAACACACTTACGACTGGCTTATAGGGCACTCTTCTTTCAATCTCCCACTTGCACTAAAACCAATCATCTTTGTATCTCATACAATTAAGATGGCGATCATATAGCTGCTGTGGTATGGCCTTAGTGAATAGATCTGCTATATTATTATTTTTGTCTTCTCGTTCAAAGACAACATCTTATCCTTAACGAGATGAAAACGTCTGAGGATGTGCTTGGATCTATAATAAGACCTAGGTTTCTTATTTTGAATAACGGCCCCAGTGTTATCACTATAGAGTGACACTAGTCCTTCAATCTTAAGAACAACTCTTAAATCCATGATGAGTTTCTTCATCCAGATAGCTTCCTTAATGGCTTCACTAGCAGCAACATACTCTGGCTCAGTAGTTGAGTCAGCTACTATCTGCTATTTGGAACTCTTCCAACTCACTGCCCCATCAATTAGGATAAACAAATACTCTGATATTGATTTGCTATCATCTGCTTTCCAATGATCCTTCCATAGATCAGCCTGAAATCTACTAGCTATGCCCAAAGCAAAAGCTACATCAGGCTTGGTACATAGCATGGCATACATAATTGATCCCACAGCCGAAGCAGAAGAGATTACATTCATCTTTTTCCTCTCTTCTGGTGTCTTTAAGACATATTTTCTTAGAGAGACGTATACCATAACTTACAGACAAGTAACCTTTCTTACTTGCCTCCATATTAAATCTCTTTAATATGAGGTCTATGTACCGTGACTGGGATAAGCCTAACATCCTTTTAGATTTATCTCTATAGATCTTTATATCCAGTATATAGGATGCTTCACGCAAGTCTTTCATGAAAAATTTATTCGATAGCTAAGTCTTGACCGATTGCATCATTGGGATATCATTCCCAATGAGCAGTATGTCACCAACATACAGAACTAAGAAGATAATAACACTCTCACTTATCTTCTTGTATACACATGGTTCATCCGTATTTTTGATAAAGCTAAACTCTTAGACTGTCATATCAAATCAGATGTTCCAACTCCTCGAAACCTACTTCGATCTATAGATGGATCTCATTAGCTTGCTTACTTGATTTGCTCTCCCACTTGAGATAAATTCCTCTGGCTGAGTCATATAGACCTCTTCCTCCAAATTACTATTAAGAAAAATGGTCTTGACATCCATCTGTCAGATTTCATAATCATAGTATGCCACTATTACAAGCAAAATCTGAACGAACTTGAGCATAGTCACTGGTGAGAAGGTTTCATTATAGTCAATTCCTTGCCTTTGACTGAAACCCTTCGCCACTAACCTAGCTTTGTAGGTTTCTACTTGGCCATCTACTCTGATCTTCCTTTTGAAGACCCACTTGCACCCTATATTGGGGTCACATTCTCAGGTGCATCAATTAAGGTCTACACTTGGTTGGTATTTATCAAGTCCATCTCAAATTTCATAGCTTCCAGCTATCTGTCTGAGTCCCTACTCATGACAGCTTCCGAATAGGTCAATGGATCAACATCCTAAATGATGTTGGTAGAATTGTTATTTTCAATGACAAAATTATATCTCAAAGATGCTTGACGTACTCTATCTGACCTTCGGAGAGGAGGTGTGTATAGTAGATGTACCTCATCCTTGGGTACTTTTGATTGAGGATCTTCTTGTGGTCCAACCACTGGTATTTCTGGATTGGTTTGTAAATCATGAACTTTCATAAATTCAATATTCCTCCCACTGCCTCCTTCTTGGATAAATTTATGTTTCAAGAAAATGGCGTGCCTACTAACAAACACTTTTTGTTCAGTAGGATGTTTGAAATAATATCCATTAATTTTATTAAGATACTCTACAAACCTACACTTGTCTGATCTAGCATTAAGCTTATGTCCAAAAATATTTTTGACATAACTAGGACAGCCCAAAGTCTTAAGATATTTAAGATTAGGCTTTCTTCAATTCCATATCTCATATGGAGTTTTTGCAATAGAATTTGAAGGCATTCTGTTTAATATATATGTGGCAGTCTCTAAGGCATTATCCCTAGAAAGATATTGAAAGATCGGTGAAGCATATCATAGACCGCACTATATCCATTAAAGTGTGATTCCTCCTTTCTGCTACACCATTTAATTATGGTGTATAAGGAGGGGTCCATTCAGAGAGAATATCTTTACTTTTAAGATGATCAAGAAATTCATTGGATAAGTACTCTCCTCTTCGATCAGATCGAAGAACTTTGATACTTATTTCAATTTATTTCTCGACCATATCTTGATACTCCTTGAAGTTATCAAAAGCTTCGAATTTATGTTTCATAAGATACACATATCCGAACCTTAATAAATCATCTGTAAAGGTAATAAAATAGGAGTATCTTCTTCTGGCCTGAGTTGTTATCAGTCCATATACATCTATATGTACTAGAGCAAACAACTCACCTGTCCTCTCTCCATATCCAGAAAATGGAGTCTTGGTCATCTTACCCATGAGATAAGATTTATAAGTTCCCAATGATTCATAATCATTTGGATCAAAGAATTCTTCTTTGTATAACTTGTTTATCCTTGACTCACTAATATGACCAAGGCGACAATGCCAGAGATATGTGACATTCATATTTTTCTCTTTTTTTTTCATATTTCTTTCAATATGAAAAATATTTTTATTGAGTGCAAGAATTAAAAGATTGTTATCAATATAACCACTGCCATAAAATTCATTAGAAAAAAAATGGAGCTTTCATTTTTCATTAGCTTTATTTCATAACCTTATTTTAATAACAAAGGTATAGAAATAATATTTCTAATGACCTTTGACATGTAATAACAGTCTTTTAATTCTAAAATTTTATTCGAAGGTAAATCAAGCATACAGGTTCCCACAGCCTCTGCACTAATGGACTCTTCACTTGCACCATAAAGGTTGAGGTTACCTCTTTTCAGATCTTTGATATTCTGTAGTTGCAGTAACGAACTACAAAAGTGCAATCCACTGGTGATATCCAATACCCAAATATTAGAGTCTGAATCACTCAATAAAAATAGGTTTGTATCATATACATGCCTTTTGGTGTTACACTTGCACCCTACTTCAATCTTACAAGATTATTCTTGCAATTATACTCTTAATTTTTAAATTTATCATAAATAATATCCATACGGACATCATTACCTTCTTATTATTACTGACCAAACTAGGATCAGAAATATCCAGAATATCGGAGTTTTTTTTGATATAAACCTAATTTGTAAGTTTCTCAACCAATCCATATAGTTGTATCGGTCAACATAGTTTTTTTTATTGTATCATGAGATGAAAATAAAGAAGCTATAATATAGACTTAAATCTATATAAAATAATAGTATGAGCAGACCACTCATGTTTGACATGCATAACTAGATGAGGACTTTTAAAACTAGTTATGTCTCTCACTATTTTATCAGATACCATAGCCCTCTCCTATGGTAAACGAGATATATTTTATATTTATCTTAGTGTAATTAAGACCCTAATTTCTTATAATGATCTTATGTTAACACAACAAACTCTTATGAGTTCATAGGTAGGAAACTCTTTCCAATTACATCTCATGCAATTCTTAATATTTTATCTTGGCCTCTAAAACATTATTAGCCTTGTGTTAATACAACAAGCTATAATATTTTAGTTAAGTAAGACCCTTCATTTCAACATAGTCAAAATCAAATATAACTATCTTTATGTTAGCACAACAAAGCAGTATATCCAAAATTATCGTAAGCATCTTTTATACACCAGGATTATGTTATATCAATCTTTATGACAAGCCTTATGGTAACACAATAAACTAGCAATAGTTCATGATGTAATATTAACCTAGCATGAAGGAAGGCCCTTAGTAGTGTTTAAAATACTAAGCTACCTTCATTCAAGATTCGAACTAATCCAATTGGCTAGAAAAGTGTTAAGATTGGTGGGGGTCCCCCCATTATTTTTTTTAGACACCAATAAAATTGGCTAGATCAGCAACGGAATCAATTAAATAACCACCATACTTGAAACACCTCCTTAGATACCAATTACTTAATCGATTCAAGAAAATAGATCAGCTTCTGGTTCACAACACTATGACTTAATATGATTTTTATGAGGGCTTTAATGGTTTCAAACACATCCTAATTCAATCTATCATAAGAATATACTATAATAGTTGTATCTTAATAATCATAACAACTAATTATGGCATCTTATCATATCTCTAAGATATGGAAGCAGAATCATACAATATGATTATAACTAAACATCTCAAGCATATCATATATGCATGAAGTTCTAATAATATGCATGAATATAAAACTCTTTTTTCATGGTTCTTCTTCTTGAAACATCATAGTGGCACCCCTACACGCCATAAGAGTACCCTATTGTATAGGAAGAGAGGGTCTCTGAATCCTACTTGCTCTTATGACCGGATGGCTTGGTGATAAACTCTAATTAGAGTACTAAGCTACTAAGAAAATTCTATACATACATCATGCATTTTATATTTAAAACATATCTCTAAGATATGATAGGGTTTGGATGTTCAATCGGGTTCAACCCTTGACCCGACTTGAACCAAACCAAAAACTCATGCTTGATCACAATCAAAATAATAATTTAATCTTTGATTATATAAATCAAGATAGGCTCTGATACCACTATTGAATTCTGGTGGCACAGCTGAAGGGTTAGGTGTTTAAAATTTTCATTCAAAACACCCAATGCACCGAAAGTCCTAATGCCCAGAAACTCTTGACTATAATAATCAAAGCATAATAAATATAAATTAGGATAAAAAGAATACCTGTAGCACTAATCTTAATTTTCATAAGACATCCAAGTGTCTGCCCTCCAATGGTGATCCACACGAATATTGAACCAAAGACAGCGCTCCTTCTTCACCTTGCTTCAAGAGTTCTAGCCCCTAGAACTCGACTAGCCTCGTACTAATCAAGTTTCTTCAAGAACCTGATCTCACCCTCTTAGAACCTCTTCTAGACTTTTAATTCTCCTTCTTTAGGACTCTTACAACCATTGTTAGGACCAGATAAGGCTTTATCTTAAATCCCAAAGCCTTATCCTAAAACTAAGATAGGTTGTAAGAAAGAAAGGAGAGCAACAAGAGAAAAATTGGAATCCCTTCTTAGATTCATCGGATACCCAGTGCCCAGGCCTATTTATTACCACCAGAGGGATGTCAAAAGAGAGGGACATGCCTTATCCAAAAGGCATATCTGATCTGATTATCAAAGATAAGAGTTCCTTCAAGCAGAAGGACTCTTATCTATGATACGTCGATTAGTACCCTGGTCTGCGGGTGTGCAACCAAAGAAGGGATATTTTCACTTCCCTTCTCAAATTAGGAAAATACTCAAAAATCCATGTAGATTGAGAATTCAATATTAATTTCAAAAAAACAAAAATGGTGATAAAATTTTTATGGAAGGATGCTATGCTTGCACCTCTTCACGCGAGTGCTGATCACCACACGCGCAGGCATCAGGATCGACTTATGGCATCCGTTTGGCATCCAGATAAGTCTATAAAAATTTCAAAAAAAATATCAAAAATATCTTATCAAATTTAAAATATTATCACCAAAAAGTGTTCTAATATGAAAGCATTTGATAAGGAGAAGGACTCTCCAAATCATGGAGAGATGCGATGCTTCTGCGCACGTGCGTGAGACATCCTTCTTTTTCTAATTTTTTATCTTCCCCAAAAATTTCAGAAAAAATATATGTCATACTTTAAAATATATACTAGAGGATGGAGGGTGATGTGGGCTATCACACATATTTTAATCCAATGAAAAAATAATATTGTTTCTTCTACCCATGCCAACACTTGTACGCAAAACTTGTTTTGTACCAAGAGTCCGCCACAACTTGGACTCTTCATAATTGGTGTTAACATGGGATGTGGTGCCACAATTTGGGCTGCTTTCAGGTGACATGTCCTAACCCAAATGTCTACTAAATTGGGCTAGCTAATTAGCAAGGGATGGGACTAAATTGGTCTCCAAAGGAGCAAGGTTTTCCACACATGCTAGCATGCTTACCGGAACCCTGATTGAATCCAAAATTCCAATCAAGCTTTTTCAAAAGGGTCCTTAGCCAATTTCTATATGTGTATGATCTATTGGGTTCCACATCTAATTGGTAGTAGGTCTGGATATAAGTTGACCAAATTTGATTAGATTTCAATCTAATCGATTTTGGTCCAATCGAGCTAACCTGAGTTCAATAATTAGAATCATTTCTAATTGGCAATCGAATTAAACTCTTTAATTCAATCAAAAATTTACTAGTCAAGATTGACATCTAGCAACGTATCATGACTACCCAGAAGATATAAAATTTGGTAGAAATATCAAATCTACCCTTCAGTGGTAAATTACCATGCAATTCAATCTTTCGATCATCCTTGCACCCTGAATATGTTCATGAGTATGGAATCATGTCAAACTCAAACACATATTCATATCGATTCTCAATTAACCAATAATGACTCCAATGAAGAAGCATTAGAAACTCTTTCTAATCTCCTTCCTGCTTTTGGCCAAAATACTTTTCTGAGTTATCTAGGATTGAGAATACACAGGATGTGATCTCCTCTTACTAGGAGTGATCGATTCAATAGAACCTTCATACACACTCCACCATATCTAGAACACCCCATGCATGTCTTAATGCCATGCTTGGGTATGAACCAAAATATGGGTTCATGTGCATAAGATTCCATGATGGTTTCAGGTCTAAGAATCACATGCACAACTCCCACTTAGAGAACCATCTTTGACATGTAAATAAGGCTTCCATTAGATATTCTCTTTCATCGAGTCAATTTAGTGGACTCATTTCTCAAATGAGCACCTACATCCTTGTATTAGTGTCTCACACAAGTGGCTAGTGAGATCTGCCACCCTCTCCATTGAGCATACATAGGATGTGCCAGTCTATCTGGAATATTGATTTCCGACTCAATGCTCCTACGATTAGAAATATTTAAGATTAAGATTTTAAGTCTCACCAGCAGACCCATTCATGTCTGCTAAAATTATTATCCTAATCTTTGGGGTTCATCATAATCTTAGACATATTAAGATGTAGTTAATATGATGATGTAGCTAATATGATGAATCAATGCCTCAAATAATAAATATTATTTCATGAGTTGAAAAATTTTAAAAAAAGTCCCATCGCAACACACTTACGATTGGCTTATGGGGCACTCTTCTTTCAATCTTGAGGTCAAGTGGGAGTTTGTTAGATTTGTACCCTAGAAGCTAATTGTTGGTTGATACATTATATAATTTCAAGGCTTAAATTTATATTTATAATTTTTTATTATCAATAAAGAGCTTTTTCATTCCAATCATATTTATGTATCCATGATTTATCCTAGAAATTAATAAAGATAATTTTTATATATTCTTAAAGTATTAAGAATTTGAGATATATATTAATTAGTGGTTAATTTCTAAATACTTTCGATCAAAAGATCATTACGGAGGACAATGATCAATCCATTTGAGATTGATGCACGATTCACCTCCCTTGTGGGTAGATGAGTCTTGGGTCTGTAGTGTAGGGACATTGGGGTGAAGGTACGGATGATTGTTAAAGAACAACTTGCACTAAGCATGATCAACACGAGAACCACATAGATGTCTATTCACTCGTCAGTAGTCTTCTTGATGCTGCAGTGGTGTGAGTGGTCCTTTGACCTGAGGTGTCATTGGCTATTTGCAGTGAGACTATTGGGTTTGACTACATATTCTCTTGGTCCCTAGCCATTCGGATCCTTATTGTGTATGTTGGCTTCAGTAGGTCCAAGTTCGCTGTTTGGAATAGGATGCACCTAGATGGAATCTATCGATCTTGGTAGAAAAGGAGAAGTCCTATGCAATTTGCAAGATTGAGTTCAAAAAATTTTTGGCCAAAGCAAGTGTGAATACTGAAAAAATTTTTTTAGAAGATTCACAAATGAACTCGAGTCGAGCCAATCATGTATATGACTAACAATGGGGTTTGATGAGTTCTCCATTACCTCCATCAAGTTGAAACTCATGATAGAAGGACTGAATTATATGATAACTATACCTAAGAGTTTATACTTTCATTATACCGGATTGTCACTATATATTGTTAGGTGTCACTGGTGGATTGTGAGACTCATCGAACGTCGTCTTGATGATCGATGATCCTCGAAGGGTAGAATTGAAAATGTTCCAATCCATCAAAAAAAATTTTGATGATATTGTGACGGAGATCACAATATATCTCACTATCAAATAGAATGGAACCTATGGCATCACACATTAAGGGATTTAATCTCAAATTTGCTAGTTGGACTTATGAAGTTCTAATTAGGTTAGGGTTTATTGAAATCTTATTAGGATTATGAGAATCATGCTAGTATATGGTTAAATCTAATTCTTCTCGAAACTTCGATTTGATCAAGTCCATAGTCTTGAACCTAACCTAATTCCATTTGAATTTAATTGGGCTCTTAATTGTGAGCCCAAAAGGATTAGATAATGTCAATGAGTTGGCATAAATTATCCTAACATTATCTTTATATTATCTCCTAATTATCTCTAGGTATGTGTGTGAAATAGAAGGAAAGAATGGATGGTGCCTTCTTTTATTTTTGGCAGGACCAGGGGCACCAATCCTGAGGATTTTGCAAGAGGGGCCAACACCTCTTATGGTTTCACATGGAGTGGAGAGAGAGAGAGGGGCCACGCCCCCTCTCTTGATCGAAACCCTAATGTGGGGTTCCAACTGGGCACCAATCCCTAGGATTTTGCAAGAGGGGCCTACACCTCTTATGGCTTGGCATGGAGGGGGGAGAGAGAGAGAGGGGCCATGCCCCCTTTCCTGATCAAAACCCTAATGTGGGGCGTCAACTAGCGCCAAGAGTTGGCGCCCCAACTACTTGACTTGTATTCCATGGGGTGCTCTTTGTACCTATCTAAAGGGGCTGATAATATGCCAATTATATTTGATTTTATTGAAAAAAAATCAGATTAAAAAGGTAGAGTATTCTTATGAGATAAAAATGTGCTTTTTTAAGATAATTAGATTCTTCTTACGAGTGAAGGTACAGCTTATATAAAGAGAAGGTCTCTAGGGTTTAAAAAGAAAAAATTTGGTGAAACAAAAAGTCTCTCTCTCCCTTATCCATGCCTCCCCTCCTCCCTCTCTTCTCTTCCATGTCCAAGGGTTGGGTGTCCCACTTTCCACACATCAAAAGGTAGAGATGATTTTTCTTCAAGAGCAAAGAATGAGGAGTTGATCTCACAGTCTAAATCAAAGAGTTGATCTAAGTTCTCAAGGTTGAGATTCTACTTGGAGAAAAAGAATCTACTATAAGGAGATCAGTTCGAGATTGATCCCGATAGATACCTGTAAAGGTCAGACACGTGTGCGGCTCGAGCATCTACAAATCTGTGATCATCAATTATGGTGAATATCTATCTACGCTAAGGTACTGAGATTCGATCTCATCCTTATTTTTAAATTTCAGATTATATGTATATTTTTCTCCTAGGTTTGGATAGGATTAGATATGATCTTATATATATGGGGTTAAAGGGTTTAACCCGATTGTTTTCTGCTACATTCAAAAAGAGTTTTTAAAATCTACACATGCTGCCACTCGATCTTCTAACATCATGATACTTATCTCTTTCCTAATTTGAATTTGATTCAAATCAAAGATAAGAAGATAAGAAGAAAAAAAATCAAATTTCATGGGAAAGTATTGGTGGCACCTAAATCCCTTTCCTTATTCACATCGAGAAGGTTGGTTGGCATGACAAAGATCTGATTTCCTTTTCATGCCATCACAAAAATTGGCATGAAAATTTTGGATGCCATATCTTTTATGGCATGAAGGTTGTTGGTGCCTCCTCTTAACCCTAATCTCTAGCCCACCTATAAAAGGGATCCAGTTGTTGGATGCCCAATAATAGAAGTGTGATTTCAAGAAGAGAGAAATAGTTTTCTCTAGCCTCTCCTCCTTCCCTTAGTTCTTCTCCCTCTTTAGAGTGTCCAAGAGATTCAAAGAAGAAGAACAAATCAGCCATCAAAGATCTTCACGGACTAGCACTCCCAAAGAGATTGATCAGCAAACGATCTTCATGTTGATGATCCATAGAGGTTGGACATCTTGTGCAGTTGCAAGCAATCTGAAGAAACTCCAATCCACGTGATACAATTATGGAGATCAGTAACCCACACTTTGATAATGAGTTCTAAACTCATTAGATCAGATTTAATTAGATTTAATAGTTAGATCTAATCCAGAGCATCAATATGATCGATATAGATTTTTATTTTTTAGATCTTGATCACATATTTAATCATATCATAGATCTTGGTAAGGTAGTTTAGATTAGATCTTGTGCATGCAATATAGATTAAATCATTTAATCTATCATATTTCATTAAAAAATTTAAAATTGCATGCATAGAACTGCCTAGTTTTCTCTTCAAAAATCATGATATCAAAGAAGTCATATAGAAAAGAAAAGGATGAAATGAAAAGCAAATGTTGTGCAGCTTGAATCAAAAGCCTGACTTACATCCCGTCCATATCTCATATGATATTTTACTTATAGATTTACTAGGAATCTTGTTAAGCACATAATGAGCCGACTTGAGTGCATATCCCCAAAAGGATATCGACAGACTAGAAAAGCCCATCATGGATCGATCCATGTCCAAGAGGATTTGATTTCTTCTTTTCGATACACCATTATGTTGTGGCATTCTAGGAGGAGTCCATTGAGAGAGAATCTCAATCTCCTCAAGGTATGTTAGAAATTTATGAAAAAGATATTCACCTCCTCGATCTGTTCGAAGAGTTTTAATATTCTTTTTAGTTTATTTTTCTACCTCATTATGTATCTATTTGAACATTTCAAATGATTCAGACTTGTGTTTCATCAAGTAGATGTATCAATACCTAGATAGATCGTCTATGAATGTAATGAAAGAGTGATACCCTATTAGATGTGTGCCCTAGATGCCAGATTGGCTGACACATTCCTATACAAATCTAAGGATAAATTTATAATTTTGACTATAAATCAATAAATAGGTTATTCTTCTGTCACATTGTGTACATTGTGTCAATGATACATCCTTTGAGTTAGTAGGAATGTCAATTCATATTTTCAAGAGTTAAATATTTAAGGCATGAATTTACATAACTAACTCATAAACAGCTCCTAACCATAAGATCATCACGAGGATGGTGATCGATCCGGAAGGTTGGTGTGCGATCACTTCCTTAAGATAGATGTGTCTTGAGTCTACGGTGTGGAGACATCAGAGTGAGAGTATAGGCATTCATTGAGAATGAGAGTACTGAGCGTGACCATATCGAGCAGTCATAAGGAAGTCTACCTTCTCGTCGATGACTAGCTCGATGCTGCAGTTATGTGTCTAGTTCTTTGACCTGAGGTGCATCGACAGTTCACCTTGAGTATGTTATAGTTTGACTACACCATAACTCAGTCTCCTAGCCATTCAAAACCCTGAGGTGTCTGTTGGCTGTAGCATTTTCATTATAGGAACTAGGTCACACCAAGATGGGATCTATCAACCTCGATAGATGAGAGGAGTAGTCTTATGATGATCGAAAGATCAAGTCCTTAAGCCCACGGCCATGGCAAAGTGAAATAATGAAAAAAGAGTTTTTCGTTGGGGTTTCACATTGGACTCGAATCGATCGATTGATTCATATGACTGATGTTGGGTTTGACGAGTTCACCTTTACCCTAATTCAGTCGGAACTCATGATAGAGGAACTCAATCACACAGGTAGCTACACCAAGAGGTTTATCTTTAGTTCTGATGGGTTGTCACCACATACTGCTAGGTGTCATTGATAGATTTTGAAAGTAATTACAATGATATTAATGATCGATCATTCTAATTGTCTGAATCAGAAGAATTCTGGTCCATCGAAAGGAGTTTCAATGATGTCGATGATGAGATCATGACATGTCTCATTACCATATAGAATTGAACCTAACTGGGTCACGCTAATAAAGGTTAGGGTCTAGATGTCATTAATTGGACTAATCCAATTGATTTGGATTAGATCCAATTAGGTTCAAGGAAATCGTGCTAGCACTCGATTGAGCCTAACTTTCTCCTCGTGTAATCTTTTCTATCTCAACTGAGTCAAATATGATTTGACTCATCCAAAAAATCTTGAAAAGATTTTTTTCAGTCTAAATGAAGCTTGTCTAGCTCAGAAAAGGCTTATCTTAATTCATGAGATGAATTTAAGACAAGCACCTGCTAATTTCTGTCACCTGCCAATTTCATTTTAGGATATCTGTCAAATATTGACATATGGGTCTTAAACTGAAGAAAGCTCATTGGAGGATTTTTGTGGAGTGTCCACATGCCAAAACCATATTGAATTGGGTGCCATAATCAGATTATGGCGTGAGCCCAATTGGATTAAAGTGGGCGCCCCAAATGGATAAGGATGAAGAGTCCTGATTATCATGGAATCTTTGGCGCCAACCCTTGCTTGTGCTTATCCAAAGTTGGTGCCAACATAGGAGAGAGGGTGGGAATTCTTATCTGATATGATCAGATGACATCACTCCACCAATCAAAATTTTTCTAGAATTAATTAGAATTTTTTGATTGGTCGAATGATGTGGCACTGCGCAGCACAGCAGGGTCTATATAAACCCTGTCTGTGCCTAGGGTTTTAAATTTTTGTGAAAAACCATCATAGCTGCTTCCCCCTCCCTTCATCTCCATGTCCTGCCTGCTCTCCTATCTCCTCTCTTCACATCCAAGGAGTTGGACATTCATCTGGTGCAAGAAAAAGGCATGGTGATGCTTGGAACAGGAAGGCTGCAGGACATCTTCGACAGGCTGCTGCTCCAACTTCAGAAGGAGTTCTGAAGCACTTCCAAATTAGATAGAGATTTGATTTTTGGAGCATAGATTTGTGAGGAGAAGATGTTCTAGGTCCTGCCTGAGTAGATACAGATAGAGGCCAGGCGCTTGCGTGGCTACATCAGAACCTCGGGCTATGCTGAGATCATCTACAGGGTAATCAGATTACCTTTGAGGTATGTCTATACTTCTCATACTTTCAGATTTAATTTTAGATTTTAAATATTAGATAATAAAATTATATCTAATAGATATTAGATCTAAAATAGTGTAGGATAAAAATTTTAAATTATTCCATCCCAGATTTGATGAAATCTGAAAGATCCTACAAAAGAAAAAGGCAATTTTTTCCTTCAACTAATATCAGAGCCAAGTTTTTTAGCTCTATTTCAGATCTAATTCAGATCTAATTTTTATATTTATTTATTTGATATTTAATATGTCACATCAGATATGATAAGATCTAAAATTAAAATATTTAAAATTAAATCTAAGAAGATCTAACATGTATGAGATGCATGACTAGACTAGAATTAGTTGAATCCATGAACAGTCTTAAGTTTTATGTTTTAATGAGATTAAAATTTGAATTAAATTTAATTTATTCTCTATTTTTTTGATATTATAATTATTATAATCAGATTAAAAAATAAAAAATAAAATTTTAATTTTTTCATAAAATTGATCTGTTGCACGCCTAGACTAGTTGTAGAATTATTCCAATAACTTATCTAGAATAGATTTAATTTTAAATAGTTCAATTTAAATCTTATTTTTTAGATATTACATGTGATGTATCAGATTTGAAAGCATGTTAATTAAATCAATTTTTGATACATGAGATGTATGCAAAGCATGTATTAGTTAGATCTTAAATTGTATATGAGATATGTAAATTTAGATCTAACTAGTTTTATAGTAAAATTTATATTTCTGATTAAGATGTTCCTCATGGCCGTCCGGTCATAAGAACAAAGTAAGGTTTAAAGATCTTCTCCTCCCATTCAATGGGGTGTTCTTATGACGTGTAGGGGTGCTGTACGTTCATCCTTAATCAGAAATCAAAACTTACTTTTCTACAAAATCCTAGATCCTGAAACCCTAGGATTTATTTTACATGTTTTGTTTATGAACCCAAGACTTAATTAATGAATTAAGCTTATGAAATTAAGTTAGATCTAAAATTAAGAATTTCAGATCTAAGATATTTTCATAAAATTGGATTTGGGCTTGGGTAGCTCAATTAGGCCTAGCGGTTGATCAAACCGAATCAAGAGTTGGTTAGGTGGGATCATGAAAGCTAATAATTGACCAGTCTAATAAGATTAAGTCTGGGTCAAGATCGAATCACATTTAGATGTGACTTAATCAAGTTAAGACCTAATTTGACTTAATGGTTAGAGCCTGGATTGTAGGCTAATCCAATTAGTTCTGGTTCGATATTTTGGTATCTAAGGTAAGTTGGGAAGATTCGACCGAATGATTTTTAATTGGGAGCTACTCGACTCGAATGCATTCTTGTCGAGTTAATGGCATATCCCTTCCATCGGTCTCACTTACCTGGCCACATGTGTTGAGGTGGCTAACAATTTGAGCTGACCCATGCCACTAGGTTAGTCATAATTGTTATGACTATGTCAAGTCAAGTTGAATGAGACCTAAATCAAATCTCCCTAAGAAAATATTAAGTCTAGGTCTTCCACCATTGTGGATGTGCGGGCCTTTTTTGGGGTTGATTGTTCTTGACTGGTTACAGTGGCTCAGTTGCACCGGGAAGACGCAACCATATCCATTAGGCATTTGATGCTACGAATTAGAGGATGGGTTGGGCTCAATATTTCAGATATAGTGAGGGACCCAATCAGGAATCTAGTTCGTGCAAATAGTGGGTTTGACTTAACTAAGGATTGGAGCAATATTTCAGGCACGGTGAGCTTCATGAATTAGAGACCAAGTTTTGGGTGCACCATGATTAGAGAATCATTGGACAAGAATTGTCCACTCATCGGTTGACCCATCATCAATAACTGTTAGGTGAGGTGATGAGCCAGTCGGTGAGACCGCACCACCCACTAGAAATTACTGATCACAGAGATTTTCACATCTTTACCAAGGGAGTGTAGGGATCTATGAAAATAGTGGGAGCCTAATTTGTTTAAAAATGAAACTCCTAAACAAATTGGTTAAGTCTGATTACAAAATCTAACTAGAAACTATTGACTCTCTACAGAAAACATGTCTGCGTCCAACCACCTGACCAAAATATTAGACAACCATAGACTGACTGGACCCAATTTCAAGGACTGCTTAAGGAACTATAGAATTGTTCTCGATTTTGAAAAATTGACCCATGTCTTAGACCAGGATCCACCTGCCATGCCAGCACGTCCGACTGCTGAACAGAGAGCATCTCTAAAAAAGTGGACGGATGATGATAACAAAGCAAGGTACTACATGTTGGGTGCAATGTCTGATGACTTGCAGCGCCAACAAGAGAATATTTTGACTACCTGCCAAATGTTGGATCACCAACAAGAGTTGTTTGGTGAACAAAGTCGTGCAGCCAAGTATCAAGTCTGTCAAAGACTTTTTAAGGCTAAAATGCGTGATGGGCAGTCAGTCCAAGATCATTATTTGACAATGATCAAGGATCTTGAGGAGCTTGAGAAGCTCAGTATCATCTTAGACAAGAATTTTTAGATTGATGTGATCCTTCAGTCCTTGTCTGATGCATATGGTCAGTTCATCATGAACTTCCATATGCATAAGATGTAGTGTACCTTGGCCGAGTTAATGAACATGCTGGTTACGGCTGAGCTTTCTATGAAGGGTTCAAAAGGCTCAGTTCTTACTATGGAGTAGACTTCTTCCAAGAGAAACTCTTTTGGAAAGAAAAAGAGGTCTGCGAAGAAGCAGAAGGTGGATGGCAAGAAGAAGACAGAACTGAAGAAGAAGGCTGCTAATAAGAAAAAATATTTTTACTATCAATCAGACGGTCATTGGAAGCGAAACTGTCCTCAGTACCTAGCCACCCTAAAGAACAAGAAGGATGGTCCTTCTGGAGGTATGCTCATTTTAGAATCTAACCTTATGGTTTCTTCTGCATCCAGTTGAGTGCTTGACTCTGGTTCTAGTGCTCATTTGTGCACTTCTATGTAGGATCTTGAGGAGAGCAGGAGGCTGAGGGATGGGGAGATGATCCTACACGTCGAAACGGAGCAAGAGTTGCTACCGTGGCCGTGGAAACCTACCCTCTGCGATTACCATTAGGATTAGATTTAGTTTTAAGAGACTGTTATTATGTGTCTGCAGCAAGCAGAAATTTGATTTCTATTTCATGTTTAGCACAAGAAGGTTATGTGATTAGCTTTCATAAGGACCACTGTAATATTTTTTTTGAAAATAATAAAGTTGCAAATAGTTTTGTCATTAACGGTCTCTATCAGTTACATGTTGATGTATCTGTATTTAATATCAAGCAAAATGTGAATGCCATAGAAATTAAAAGGCCTAGAGATAGTCTAAATAATAGGTATCTGTGGCACCTAAGGCTAGGTCATATAGAGGAAGATAGGGTTAACAAATTGGAGAAATTCGGACTATTGAGTCTGTTGACTTTCGAGTCATATCCAGTTTGTGAATCATGCCTTCCAGGCAAAATGACCAAGCTTCCTTTTGTGGGATATGGGGAAGGGCCACAACCTACTTGTCCTAGTACATACGGATGTGTGCGGCCCATTTGATGTGCAGGCTAGAGGCAACTACATCTACTTCATTATCTTTACCGATGATATGTCTAGGTATGGGTATGTATTTCTAATGAAACACAAGTCTGAAGCTTTTGAAAGGTTCAAAGAATTCAGACATGAGGTAGAAAAACAAACAAAAAAGCCCATTAAGGTTCTTCGATCAGATCGAGGAGGTGAATACCTTAGTCGAAAGTTCTTAGACTATCTTAAGGACAATGGTATAGTCTCTTAATGAACTCCATCTGGAATATCTCAACTCAACAGAGTTTCAGAATGGAGAAATCGGATCCTATTAGATATGGTCCGTTCCATGATGAGCTTCACGGACCTCCCTGAATTTCTTTGGGGATATTGTCTCATGACAGCAATTTATGTATTGAATAGGGTTTCCTTTAAAACTGTTCCTACCACACTGTATGAGATATGGCATGGTAAGAAGCCAAGTCTGAATCATCTCAAAATTTGGGGTTGTCTGGCTCATGTCAAGAGACAGCAGATGGACAAGTTAGAGTTCAGATCTTTTAGAGCTCGGTTCATAAGATATCCTAAAGAGTCATTAGGATACTATTTTTATATTTCGAAAGATCACAATGTGATTGTGAGTCAAAATACTATTTTTCTTGAAAGATAATTTATTCAAGATGGTGGCATCGGAAGAATAATTAAGCTCAAAGAGAATGTCTCCCAAGAGCAACGAGCTAAAGAACCTGAGGAACCAAATCAATCAGAATTAGTCTTAACACAACCTCTTCCATCTCGTAGATCGACTAGGATTTTCCGTC